>NC_084639.1:3322575-3350075 GCF_033978795.1 Nerophis ophidion | reverse complement strand
GGATAGGTTGATTGGCAACACTAAATTGGCCCTAGTGTGTGAATGTTGTCTGTCTATCTGTGTTGGCCCTGCGATGAGGTGGCGACTTGTCCAGGGTGTACACCGCCTTCTGCCCGATCGTAGCTGAGATAGGCGCCAGCACCCCCCGCGACCCCAAAAGGGAATAAGCGGTAGAAAATGGATGGATGGCATTATATATATATATATATATATATATTAGGGCTGGGCAACGATTAAAAATTTCAATCAAAGTCAATCGCACTATTTCTCTGATTAATCACGATTAACTGCATTGTATACGCAAAGCCCAATAATGAATTCAAAAGTAGTGTGTAGTGCACCTTTATTGGAATATTCTCCCACATGAACAAAAGCGCCAAAACATTTGTTGTGCAAACACAATTTAAATCAGTCCTTGTTAAACAGTAGCAGTTAAATAGCATATTTTATGAAAATCAACTCAAAAAATGTAAATACAAACATTTAAGCTTATTACTACCACTGCCAGGGTATTTAAGTTATCTTGTTTGTTATGGAAAATAAATATAATCTACATACAAATTTCTGAGCCACAATCATAACATCTGAACAGGCAATTTCTGAGGTAACAGCAGAAACATTTTTTTTTATCAGGGATCTTATGTTTAAAAAACCTATATTATAGGTAGTGGGCTGTTTTAGGGAATTTTGGATCAAATTATCCTTACTAGCAATATTAATAATGTTGTGTTTATTCTGCGTAGTGCACTTAAAATAATTATGACCATATCTAGGAATTGATATGATGGGAATTTTCCGATTGTTTGCTTGGTGCTTTGATAAACTGAAGGCATCATATACATGGTACTATATTGGGATGTTATGAGCCAGGGGGAAAAAGAACTACCCTACCCAGCATGCAACAGGAGTGAGGAGCATGTATAGGTTGTGTCGCCATGACGGCATCTTGTATGTTGTGATATGCACGCTCTGAAAGCAAACGTTAAGAAGTCAGCCAACACTCCTGGTCTGCATTATTCATAAATAGACAGACAACACATATACTCCGCTGCTTCACAGGCCGCTGGATGTAGCCGGCAAAGTATTCCCATGCTAGCTAGCCGCTCTAGCAAGCACGCCTCATTCAGTCCAAAACGGCCCGATCTATCCACATCCAGAATTGTCTGGCGGTCGTAAGTGATCCCGGAGTGACCACGCTGTAAGCCAGCCAGGAAATTTGCAGAATTGTCCGGTATTTTTGCCAAATGTTCCATCTTTACCAAGAGCCCCTCGACGCCATCTTGTTAAGAAAAGGCGTTAAAATAAAAGCATGTAAACAACATACGCAAATGTGCGATAAAATAATTGTCGGCGTTTATAGATTGATGAGTTAACTCATAATTAACGCACTAATTTGCCCACCCCTAATGTATATATATATATATATATATATATATATATATATATATATATATATATACATGCATTTTCCTAAAATTCCTCTGAAGAGCAGGGGAACCCGGGAAACAGGCTTGTAGGGATAGTATCGATTAAATTCATAATTTTCAAAAATCTATAAAAAAATTTTAAATACTATAATTTCTGTATTTTTAAAATAATAAAATAATACTAATATATATATATTCGTTTTTTTTTTTAATAATCTCGTTTTAAAAAAGACGTTTTTATTCCATGTCCATGCAACCAGAAGGAACCTTTCTTACCTTTAACCTGTTCTGAAGAAATTAAAATTATTATCCATCCATCCATCCATTTTCTACCGCTTATTCCCTTTCGGGGTCGCGGGGGGCGCTGGCGCCTATCTCAGCTACAATCGGGCGGAAGGCGGGGTACATCCTGGACAAGTCGCCACCTCATCGCAGGGCCAACACAGACAGACAGACAACATTCACACTCACATTCACACACTAGGGCCAATTTAGTGTTGCCAATCTACCTATCCCCAGGTGCATGTCTTTGGAAGTGGGAGGAAGCCGGAGTACCCGGAGGGAACCCACGCATTCACGGGGAGAACATGCAAACTCCACACAGAAAGATCCCGAGCCTGGATTTGATCCCAGGACTGCAGGACCTTCGTATTGTGAGGCAGACGCACTAACCCCTCTGCCACCGTGAAGCCCTATGTTGCAAGAATGGGTTTGAATCAAGAATCGTGTTAAATGGATTATTGGTTCTGAATCAAATCGTCACCCCAGGAAACGGAATCCGATCGAATTGGTAGGTGCCCAAAGATGCAAACTCCTACTATTAATGTTCACTTTTGATTGATTTGAATTTTGTGGCGCCCCCTATAGGTCATGGTCAAAGTGTGTCAAAGGACTTGCTAGCATGAATGTAATGTAGGTGTTCCGCAAGTCCATGGCTTACGATAGAGTATTTTGTAGAGGTGTGTGAGAAAGTTCAAGTCATTACTGTTATAAGGGTCAAATGTAGTGGGTTTGTCAGAAAAATAATAGCGCAAGCAACACAGTCGGTGTGCATGGTGTGACACCTTTTAACTCTTTAATCTGCAGTAGAAGATTTACGGTATCTTACACAAGTACTGTACACAGTCCTATGACAAAATTAGGATGTAAAGGATATTTACGGCGCCCCCTGCGAGGTGTGGTCAAAATGCTTTGAAGGGCATGCCAGCATACAGATATTTTCAAAGTTATCATTAGACCAATGGTCAATGACTTATGGACTATGTCTCCAAAGATGTTTTGATTTATGGCCGCCATTTTATTTTCACATTTTACACACACGTGCTTGTCCGAACACTCCATGGGCCACTATGGAGGCCTTCTATGTCCCACTCTCCCCTGTGGAGGGGGTCCGGTCCGATCCGGTGGCCATGTACTGCTTGCCTGTGTATCGGCTGGGGACATCTCTGCGCTGCTGATCCGCCTCCGCTTGGGATGGTTTCCTGCTGGCTCCGCTTTGAACGGGACTCTCGCTGCTGTGTTGGATCTGCCCTGGACTGGACTCTCGCGACTGTGTTGGATCCATTGTGGATTGAACTTTCACAGTATCATGTTAGACCCGCTCGACATCCATTGCTTTCCTCCTCTCCAAGGTTCTCATAGTCATCATTGTCACCGACGTCCCACTGGGTGTGAGTTTTCCTTGCCCTTATGTGGGCCTACCGAGGATGTCGTGGTGGTTTGTGCAGCCCTTTGAGACACTAGTGATTTAGGGCTATATGAGTAAACATTGATTGATTGATTGATATGACCATGGCCTTTAAAAAAAAAAAACTGCTAGTTTTTTTATTTTATTTTATTCCAGCAGTTATAAAATACGAAGATAAAATAAATGTTGCTGGTCAATGAATAATTTTGTTTGAATGTAATGAAGAATGTGTAACATAACTCATATCCTCTTGCAAAGATGCAAAATGGCTCATTCGAACTGTTGATTCGACACATATGTCACAACCTCGTCAAAGCCCGCATTATTGTATAATAACACACCCTAAAACGCAGGATAGCAAATGGAATGGCAAAAAATATGACAAATCTATTTGTGGCAACATCGGACAAAGTTATGTTTTACATTTCAGTTTTGTGTCTCATTGCATATAATTGTGGTGCGTTCAGGGATCCTCGAGTAAAGTTCAAAAGAGAGGTGTTACTAGTTTTTTAAAGTCAAGGGAGACTTAACCCCCAGTTGTTGAATTTTTAATGATAATCAAAATAAAGATGTACTATTATGATTATTATTATTATGAAGCCTTCCCTTACAAATATCTTCTCAAATATTTTCGGTCGCGCGTAAGGGAGAGAATTGTTTCCACGCCCCCTCCCCTGAAGTTGATGTTTTTTGTTTTTTTTAACTGTATGTGTCAAGATATACTTTTTTTTAAGGCCCCACCCACTTTATGAGAAGCACTACCCTTACACTATGAAGTAAAGAGAAACATCCATCCATCCATGTTCTACCGCTTATCCCATTCTGGGTCGTGGGGGTTACTGGAGCGAAATAGTTAAGTGAATAATTACTGTAAATTCAGGACTTTTTTCCCCACGTTTTGAACCCTCTGGCTTATAAAACGGTGCGGATAATTTATGGATTTTGAAGCTAATAGTGACATTTGTTTGTGGCCCCCTCTTTTTTGAAAAGTATCAAAAAATATTTGAAGCACATTTTGGTATTGGTACCAAAATATTGGCATATACTAGTGTTGTCCGGATACCAATATTTACCAAAATGTATTTAGATATTTTTCGGTATTTTTTTATGCTTTTCTAAATAAAGGGGATCACAAAAAAATTGCATTATTGGCTCTTTATTTTGACAAAAAAATTGTACGGTACAATAAACATATGTTTCTTATTGCAAGTTTGTCCTTAAATAAAATGGTGAACATACAAGACAACTTGTCTTTTATTAGTAAGTAAACAAACAAAGGCTCCTAATTTAGCTCCTGTCATATGCATTAACATATTGTGTCATTTATCTACTTATTATTTTGTCAAAATTATTAAGGACAAGTGGTAAAAAATGAATTATTAATCCACTTAATAATAATAATAATTATAGATTTTATTTGTGAAAAGCACTTTTCATTGAGTAAACAACCTCAAAGTGCTACAGTGTATTAAAAAAATAAAAATAAATAAAAAGATAGTAAAAATAAATACAAATAAAAAGTAGAAAAGCCTAATAGCTAGAATAGTGTGCATATATCTTAAAAAAATACTTTAAAAAACAAAAAAAGGGAAAGAAGGGTTTTTAAGCCTTTTTTTAAAAGCATCCACAGTCTGTGGTTCCCTCAGGTGGTCAGGGAGAGAGTTCCACAGACTGAAAGCGGCAGAGCAGAAAGCCCGGTCTCCCATTCTTTGTAGCTTTGACCTCGGCGGTTGGAGGAGGTTAGCCTGTCCCGAGCGGAGGTGTCGTCCGGAGGATTTGGGGGTGACCTATTATTTTGTCAAAATTATTAAGGACAAGTGGTAAAAAATGAATTATTAATCCAATTAATAATAATAATAATAATAATAATTATAGATTTTATTTGTGAAAAGCACTTTTCATTGAGTAAACAACCTCAAAGTGCTACAGTGTATTAAAAAAATAAAAATAAAATAAAAAGATAGTAAAAATAAATACAAATAAAAACTAGAAAAGCCTACTAGCTAGAATAGTATGCATATATCTTAAAAAAGAGCCTTTTTAAAAAAAAAAGAAAAGAAGGGTTTTTACGCCTTTTTTAAAAGCATCCACAGTCTGTGGTGCCCTCAGGTGGTCAGGGAGAGAGTTCCACAGACTGAAAGCGGCAGAGCAGAAAGCCCGGTCTCCCATTCTTTGTAGCTTTGACCTCGGCGGTTGGAGGAGGTTAGCCTGTCCGGAGCGGAGGTGTCGTCCGGAGGATTTGGGGGTGACCTATTATTTTGTCAAAATTATTAAGGACAAGTGGTAAAAAATGAATTATTAATCCACTTAATAATAATAATAATTATAGATTTTATTTGTGAAAAGCACTTTTCATTGAGTAAACAACCTCAAAGTGCTACAGTGTATTAAAAAATAAAAATAAAATAAAAAGATAGTAAAAATAAATACAAATAAAAAGTAGAAAAGCCTAATAGCTAGAATAGTGTGCATATATCTTAAAAAAATACTTTAAAAAACAAAAAAAAGGAAAGAAGGGTTTTTAAGCCTTTTTTAAAAGCATCCACAGTCTGTGGTGCCCTCAGGTGGTCAGGGAGAGAGTTCCACAGACTGGAAGCGGCAGAGCAGAAAGCCCGGTCTCCCATTCTTTGTAGCTTTGACCTCGGCGGTTGGAGGAGGTTAGCCTGTCCGGAGCGGAGGTGTCGTCCGGAGGATTTGGGGGTGACCTATTATTTTGTCAAAATTATTAAGGACAAGTGGTAAAAAATGAATTATTAATCCACTTAATAATAATAATAATAATTATAGATTTTATTTGTGAAAAGCACTTTTCATTGAGTAAACAACCTCAAAGTGCTACAGTGTATTAAAAAAATAAAAATAAAATAAAAAGATAGTAAAAATAAATACAAATAAAAACTAGAAAAGCCTACTAGCTAGAATAGTATGCATATATCTTAAAAAAGAGCCTTTTTTAAAAAAAAAAGAAAAGGGTTTTTAAGCCTTTTTTAAAAGCATCCACAGTCTGTGGTGCCCTCAGGTGGTCAGGGAGAGAGTTCCACAGACTGGAAGCGGCAGAGCAGAAAGCCCGGTCTCCCATTCTTTGTAGCTTTGACCTCGGCGGTTGGATGAGGTTAGCCTGTCCGGAGCGGAGGTGTCGTCCGGAGGATTTGGGGGTGACCTATTATTTTGTCAAAATTATTAAGGACAAGTGGTAAAAAATGAATTATTAATCCACTTAATAATAATAATAATAATAATAATTATAGATTTTATTTGTGAAAATCACTTTTCATTGAGTAAACAACCTCAAAGTGCTACAGTGTATTAAAAAAATAAAAATAAAATAAAAAGATAGTAAAAATAAATACAAATAAAAAGTAGAAAAGCCTAATAGCTAGAATAGTGTGCATATATCTTAAAAAAATACTTTAAAAAACTAAAAAAGGGAAAGAAGGGTTTTTAAGCCTTTTTTAAAAGCATCCACAGTCTGTGGTTCCCTCAGGTGGTCAGGGAGAGAGTTCCACAGACTGAAAGCGGCAGAGCAGAAAGCCCGGTCTCCCATTCTTTGTAGCTTTGACCTCGGCGGTTGGAGGAGGTTAGCCTGTGTCGTCCGGAGGATTTGGGGGTGACCTATTATTTTGTCAAAATTATTAAGGACAAGTGGTAAAAAATGAATTATTAATCCACTTAATAATAATAATAATAATAATAATAATTATAGATTTTATTTGTGAAAAGCACTTTTCATTGAGTAAACAACCTCAAAGTGCTACAGTGTATTAAAAAAATAAAAATAAAACAAAAAGATAGTAAAAATAAATACAAATAAAAAGTAAAAAAGCCTAATAGCTAGAATAGTGTGCATATATCTTAAAAAAATACTTTAAAAAACAAAAAAAGGGAAAGAAGGGTTTTTAAGCCTTTTTTTAAAAGCATCCACAGTCTGTGGTTCCCTCAGGTGGTCAGGGAGAGAGTTCCACGGACTGAAAGCGGCAGAGCAGAAAGCCCGGTCTCCCATTCTTTGTAGCTTTGACCTCGGCGGTTGGAGGAGGTTAGCCTGTGTCGTCCGGAGGATTTGGGGGTGACTAGCTCTTTGAGGGAGAGGGGGGCATTTCCATGGAGGCACTGATAGGTTTGGAGGGTGACTTTGTATTCAATCCTGAGTGGAACAGGAAGGCAGTGAAGGGATTTGAGAATTGGTGTGATATGTTCGTATTTCCCCACTCTCATCAGGATCCTTTGGCCAGACCTTGTGTGTGTGTGACAATCATTGGTACTTTAACTTTACTACCAATTCTAGTGGCAATTTGGGGTGTTGTTGAGAGCGTTGCGTGAGCATGCTAGCGGGCGGATGCTAAAGCTAACATGTGTCAGTCATGTGTCCTTCGTTAAAGTTGACTTATCAGCCTCTCAACAATCTCGGCCTGCCTTCTTCTTCCAAAATAACTCCTGGACCGCGCTCAAGTCTGTCACGTCTGAGCGGCGGCGGGCCTTCTTCGGGAGTCACGGCCGATGTGTCCTTCAGGCGCCGCACCTGCACGATGCATATCGGTGTCCAGAAATATCCGCTCTTTGTCGCCTTCGCCGGGCGCCTAAGAACTGCCCGACGTGGTCAGAGGTCAAGACGCGAAGGAGGGGTGCTGTTGTCGGCCTAGTGTGCTGAAAGTAGGCGTGTTAACAGTCTTTCATTTTTGTTGGTCCCATTTCTTGTGTTCAAACAAGTGATGGACGCACGCTGGTGTGGATATTTATAGACGTGTGTGCGGACATGTGTTAAGTGTGCGTGCTAATTACTAAAAGTCCCTTCTATTTTAGCCAGGGAGAAAAATAGACCACATACCTTGCACACGTCTCTGAGGTCACCACAATTGTTTGTGTGTGTGTGTTCCGTCCATATGAGGACCGGTGAACAAGTTGGGACCGAAATCATGGTCCCAATACAGAAAACTATTGCATCTAATAGAGAATGTCTCATTTGCACCCTGGTGGTGAAATCTATCAAAAAAATGAATGATTTTTCAAATTGACTGTGTCGGAGGGCTTCACGGTGGCAGAGGGGTTAGTGCGTCTGCCTCACAATACGAAGGTCCTGCAGTCCTGGGTTCAAATCCAGGCTCGGGATCTTTCTGTGTGGAGTTTGCATGTTCTCCCCGTGAATGCGTGGGTTCCCTCCGGGTACTCCGGCTTCCTCCCACTTCCAAAGACATGCACCTGGGGATAGGTTGATTGGCAACACTAAATGGGCCCTAGTGTGTGAATGTTGTCTGTCTATCTGTGTTGGCCCTGCGATGAGGTGGCGACTTGTCCAGGGTGTACCCCGCCTTCCGCCCGATTGTAGCTGAGATAGGCGCCAGCGCCCTCCGCGACCCCGAAAGGGAATAAGCGGTAGAAAATGGATGGATGGATGGACTGTGTCGGTTTTAAAATTGCTCCCCCTCTGGCCAACATATATAATAACAAGTGTGTGTAAGAAATTGAAACGCGCCCCCTTTGGCCATAAGTAATAAAAAAAAAGTACCTACTCAGTGGCCTAGTTCTCTTCTAAAATTCTGACTTGTCGGGTAAAATTTGGACTCTTTTCATAAAATTGCCAAAATGTTACGCTTTTCTTGTAAAATTGCGTAGGTTGCTGAGTAAAATTCCAACTTTCATCATAATATTGCACAAAATGTTCACGTTTTTCTTGTAAAATTTTGACTTGCCTTGAGTTAAATTACGACTTTTATTAGAATGCTGCCAAAATTCGAAGTTTTTCTTTTGAAATTCCAACTCATTTTTCACAAGCGTTTTTCTATTTGCGTAGTATGTATATATTGTTAATGTTGTAATTACAAATCTTTATGTATCTAGGATGCATTGTCCTAAAGAGGTAGGAATTTTTCAAAGGTCTCAAGAAGGTAGCAAACACAAGTGTGTGTGTGTGTGTGTGTGTGTGTGTGTGTGTGTGTGTGTGTGTGTGTGTTCCGTCCATATGAGGACCGGTGAACAAGTTGGGACCGAAATCATTGTCCCAATACAGAAAACTATTGCATCTAATAGAGAATGTCTCATTTGCACCCTGGTGGTGAAATCTATCAAAAAAATGAATGATTTTTCAAATTGACTGTGTCGGAGGGCTTCACGGTGGCAGAGGGGTTAGTGCGTCTGCCTCACAATACGAAGGTCCTGCAGTCCTGGGTTCAAATCCAGGCTCGGGATCTTTCTGTGTGGAGTTTGCATGTTCTCCCCGTGAATGCGTGGGTTCCCTCCGGGTACTCCGGCTTCCTCCCACTTCCAAAGACATGCACCTGGGGATAGGTTGATTGGCAACACTAAATGGGCCCTAGTGTGTGAATGTTGTCTGTCTATCTGTGTTGGCCCTGCGATGAGGTGGCGACTTGTCCAGGGTGTACCCCGCCTTCCGCCCGATTGTAGCTGAGATAGGCGCCAGCGCCCTCCGCGACCCCGAAAGGGAATAAGCGGTAGAAAATGGATGGATGGATGGACTGTGTCGGTTTTAAAATTGCTCCCCCTCTGGCCAACATATATAATAACAAGTGTGTGTAAGAAATTGAAACGCGCCCCCTTTGGCCATAAGTAATAAAAAAAAAGTACCTACTCAGTGGCCTAGTTCTCTTCTAAAATTCTGACTTGTCGGGTAAAATTTGGACTCTTTTCATAAAATTGCCAAAATGTTACGCTTTTCTTGTAAAATTGCGAATGTTGCTGAGTAAAATTCCAACTTTCTTCATAATATTGCACAAAATGTTCACGTTTTTCTTGTAAAATTTTGACTTGCCTTGAGTTAAATTACGACTTTTATTAGAATACTGCCAAAATTCGAAGTTTTTCTTTTGAAATTCCGACTCATTTTTCACAAGCGTTTTTCTATTTGCGTAGTATGTATATATTGTTAATGTTGTAATTACAAATCTTTATGTATCTAGGATGCATTGTCCTAAAGAGGTAGGAATTTTTCAAAGGTCTCAAGAAGGTAGCAAATACAAGTGTGTGTGTGTGTGTGTGTGTGTGTGTTCTGGCATCCATCCATCCATTTTCTACCGCTTATTCCCTTTCGGGGTGGCGGAAGGCGCTGGCGCCTATCTCAGGTACAATCGGGCGGAAGGTGGTGTACACCCTGGACAAGTCGCCACCTCATCGCAGGGCCAACACAGATAGACAGACAACATTCACACACTAGGGCCAATTTAGTGTTGCCAATCAACCTATCCCCAGGTGCATGTCTTTGGAGGTGGGAGGAAGCCGGAGTACCCGGAGGGAACCCACGCATTCACGGGGAGAACATGCAAACTCCACACAGAAAGATCCCGAGCCTGGATTTGAACCCAGGACTGCAGGACCTTCGTATTGTGAGGCAGACGCACTAACCCCCTTTTCCACCGTGGCAATGCTGACTTAATGGGGACACCACTCTGTTTACACAGTCACCTTTAGGGGACTTCCGACAGTATGGGGACCAAAAACAAGAGGTCCCCTAAAATGATAGTCAATCAATCAATGTTTATTTATATAGCCCCAAATCACAAATGTCTCAAAGGGCTGCACAAATCATTGCGACTACAACATCCTCGGAAGAACCCACAAAAGGGCAAGGAAAACTCACACCCAGTGGGCAGGGAGAATTCACATCCAGTGGAACGCCAGTGACAATGCTGACTATGAGAAACCTTGGAGAGGACCTCAGATGTGGGCAACCCCCCCCCCTCTAAGGGACCGAAAGCAATGGATGTCGAGCGGGTCTAACATGATACTGTGAAAGTTCAATCCATAGTGGCTCCAACACAGCCGCGAGAGTTCAGTTCAAGCGGATCCAAGACAGCAGCGAGAGTCCCGTCCACAGGAGACTATCTCAAGCGGAGGCGGATCAGCAGCGTAGAGATGTCCCCAACCGATACACAGGCGAGCGGTCCATCCTGGGTCTCGACTCTGGACAGCCAGTACTTCATCCATGGTCATCGGACCGGACCCCCTCCTCAAGGGAGGGGGGGACATAGGAGAAAGAAAAGAAGCGGCAGATCAACTGGTCTAAAAAGGAGGTTTATTCAAAGGCCAGAGTATACAGATGAGTTTTAAGGTGAGACTTAAATGCTTCTACTGAGGTAGCATCTCGAACTGTTACCGGGAGGGCATTCCAGAGTACTGGAGCCCGAACGGAAAACGCTCTATAGCCCGCAGACTTTTTTTGGGCTCTAGGAATCACTAATAAGCCGGAGTCTTTTGAACGCAGATTTCTTGCCGGGACATACGGTACAATACAATCGGCAAGATAGGCTGGAGCTAGACCGTGTAGTATTTTATACGTAAGTAGTAAAACCTTAAAGTCACATCTTAAGTGCACAGGAAGCCAGTACAGTCAGATCTATTTTAAAGATGCCTAAGTGATTTTTAAGCTTCGCCTCATAAAATATGTTTACCGGTTAGTTTGAGTGTGAGGCATTCTCACATTTCCCCCTTTTTTTTTTAAATGGTCCTCAATAGTCACGTACAAATTTGTGTGAATTATGCAAAAATATTTATATTCGGTCCCCATGAACCATATTGGCTCTTCTTCCCCAGGGTCCCCAGTAAGGATGATCAGCACATTACTTCATCAATCCAGAGATTTAAAGACGTGTATGAGCTAACTGGGCAGTGGACATTTTGCCTACTTTTTTTTATGCCTCCACAACCTGTAGAAAGGGTGGTCCCCACAAGTTCGGAACAAAAACTCAGTGTGTGTGTGTGTGTGTGTGTGCGTGTGTGTGCGCGTGTCCTTCCCAGAGGACAAAGTGCTGCTGTGGTGAAAGCGGATCAAAGGTGCTCAAAGACTACAAAACAGCCTCGACGTTGTTCCACTGCCTTCCGTTTTACGAGACACCCGTGACCTCTGCACCGCAACGTCGCAGAGTCCATGTTGTGCAACCCGTGCGTGTTTTTGCCGTGTCTCAATTTGCGCACTTTCACACCCACGCTTAGCATGTCGAAGGCAGTCGTGTGTCCCACTAAGACGTGCACTAGGGCTGCAACTAACCACTATTTTGATAGTCGATGAGTCGACAATTATCTTAACAATTAGTCGACCAATTGGATAATAAAGTGTACACATATTTAATGGCTCCAATTAGAGATGTTTGATACTGACTTTTTTGCCGATATTCCGATATTGTCCAACTCTTAATTACCAATTCTGTTCTCAACCAATACCGATATATACAGTGGTGGAATGAACACAATATTATGCCTCATTTTGTTGTGATGCCCCGCTGGATGCATTAAACAATGTAACAAGGTTTTCCAAAATAAATCAACTCAAGTTATGGAAAAAAATGCCAACATGGCACTGCCATATTTTTTTTATTGGAGTCACAAAGTGCATTATTTTTTTAAACATGCCTCAAAACAACAGCTTGTAACTTGGGACATGCTCTCCCTGATAGAGCATGCGGGGGTTGAGGTGTGTGAGGGCGGAACCAGGGGATTTATATCGTAGCGTCCTGGAAGAGTTAGTGCTGCAAGGGGTTCTGGGTATTTGTTCCGTTGTGTTACGGTGCGGATGTTCTCCCGAAATGTGTTTGCCATTCTTCTTTGGTGTGGGTTCACAGTCCATCCATCCATCCATTTTCTACCGCTTATTCCCTTTCGGGGTCACGGGGGGCGCTGGCCCCAATCGGGCGGAAGGCAGGGTACACCCTGGACAAGTCGCCACCTCATCGCAGGGCCAACACAGATAGACAGACAACATTCACACTCACATTCACACATTAGGGCCAATTTTAGTGTTGCCAATCAACCTATCCCCAGGTGCATGTCTTTGGAAGTGGGAGGAAGCCGGAGTACCCGGAGGGAACCCACGCATTCACGGGGAGAACATGCAAACTCCACACAGAAAGATCCCGAGCCTGGATTTGAACCCAGGTTCACAGTGTGACACATATTTGTAACAATGTTAAAGTTGTTTATACGGCCACCCTCAGTGTGACCTGTATGGCTGTTGACCTAGTATGCCTGCATTCACTTGTGTGTGTGAAAAGCCGTAGATATTATGTGACTGGACCGGCACTTACCACCATGTACCACTCCGTACAGTGGCGTTTTAAAAAGTTATGAAGTTTACTTTTTGAAACCGATACCGATAATTTCCGATATTACATTCTAAAAGCATTTATTGGCCGATAATATCATATCGGCAGTCCGATATTATCGGACATCTCTAATACTAACGTTAGCATAATAAAATGTGTCATTCGTCGAGTAACAAAATATGAAACTGAAAAGTTTACCTTGCTAGAATAAGCTAAAAAAAACAGCTAGCACGCTAATGTTAGCATGCTAAAATGCCAACTGTAACATGCGTCAAGATGTTTACCTTGCTGTATTAACTTAAAAAAAAGGAATAATGCTAATGTTAGCATGCTAAAATGTAAAATGCCAACTGTAACATGTGTCAAGCAACAAAATATATTACTCAGTGTGTACCTGAAAAAAGTGGTAAAAATGCAAGAATGCTAACGTTAGCAAACGGCAACTACCAAAATGTGACTGAGGTATATACACCTACAAAATGTGCTAAAAGAAAGCTAGCATACTAACTGCTGCTGGAATTTTAATTTTCTTGAAGGAACTCTCCTGAAGGAATCAATAAAGAACTCTCTATCTATCTAATAACATGTATCATTCGTCGAGTAACAAAATACGACACTGAGGTGGCTACCTTGCTATATTAGCTGAAAAACAGCTAGCACGCTAATGTTAGCATGCTAAAATGCCAACTGTAACATGCGTCAAGGTGTTTACCTTGCTGTATTAACTAAAAAAAAGGTAGCATGCTAATTTTAGCATACTAAAAATTTAAAATGCCTGCTGTAACATGCGTCAAGGTGTTTATCTTGCTATAATAACTCGAAAAAAGGTAGCATGTTATTTTAGCATACTAAAATGTAAAATGCCAACTGTAACATGCGTCAAGTTGTTTACCTTGCTATATTAACTAAAAAAAAAGGTAGCATGCTAAAATGTAAAATGCCAACTGTATATATCAAGGTGTTTCCCTTGCTATATTAACTAAAAAATAAAGGTAGCATGCTAATTTTAGCGTGCAGAAATGTAAAATGGCAACTTTAACGTGTCAGGGTTTTTGCCTTGATGTATTTACTAAAAAAACGGTAGCATGTTAATGTTAGCAAGCTAAAATGTAAAATGCCAACTGTAACATGCATCAAGGTTTTTACCTTGCTATATTAACTAAAAAAATGTTGGCATGCTAATGTTAGCGTGCTAAAATGCCAACTGTAATATGCGCCAAGGTGTTTACCTTGCTATATTAACTAAAAAAAGAAGACAGCATGCTAATGTTAGCATGCTAAAATGTAAAATGCCAACTGTATCATACGGCAAGGTGTTTACCTTGCTATATTAACTAAAAAAAGAAGGTAGCATGCTAATGTTAGCATGCTAAAATGTAAAATGCCAACTGTATCATGCATCTAGGTGTTTACCTTGCTATATTAACTAAAAAAAAGGTAGCATGCTAAAATGTAAAAAGCCAACTGTAACATGCATGTAGGTGTTTACCTTGCTATATTAACTAAAAAAAGAAGGCAGCATGCTAATGTTGGCATGCTAAAATGTAAAATGCCAACTGTATCATGCGTCTAGGTGTTTACCTTGCTATATTAAATAAAAAAAAGGTAGCATGCTAAAATGTAAAAAGCCAACTGTATCATGCATCTAGGTGTTTACCTTGCTATATTAACTAAAAAAAGAAGGCAGCATGCTAATGTTAGCATGCTAAAATGTAAAATGCCAACTGTATCATGCGTCTAGGTGTTTACCTTGCTATATTAAATAAAAAAAAGGTAGCATGCTAAAATGTAAAAAGCCAACTGTATCATGCATCTAGGTGTTTACCTTGCTATATTAACTAAAAAAAAGAAGGCAGCATGCTAATGTTAGCATGCTAAAATGTAAAATGCCCAACTGTATCATGCGTCAAGGTGTTTACCTTGCTATATTAACTAAAAAAAAGGTAGCATGCTAAAAATGTAAAAAGCCAACTGTATCATACGTCAAGGTGTTTACCTTGCTATATTAACTAAAAAAAGAAGGTAGCATGCTAATGTTAGCATGCTAAAATGTAAAATGCCAACTGTATCATGCATCTAGGTGTTTACCTTGCTATATTAACTAAAAAAAAGGTAGCATGCTAAAATGTAAAAAGCCAACTGTATCATGCATCTAGGTGTTTACCTTGCTATATTAACTAAAAAAAGAAGGCAGCATGCTAATGTTAGCATGCTAAAATGTAAAATGCCAACTGTATCATGCGTCTAGGTGTTTACCTTGCTATATTAAATAAAAAAAGGTAGCATGCTAAAATGTAAAAAGCCAACTGTATCATGCGTCTAGGTGTTTACCTTGCTATATTAACTAAAAAAAGAAGGCAGCATGCTAATGTTAGCATGCTAAAATATAAAAAGCCAACTGTATCATGCGTCTAGGTGTTTACCTTGCTATATTAAATTAAAAAAAAGGTAGCATGCTAAAATGTAAAAAGCCAACTGTATCATGCATCTAGGTGTTTACCTTGCTATATTAAATTAAAAAAAAGGTAGCATGCTAAAATGTAAAAAGCCAACTGTATCATGCATCTAGGTGTTTACCTTGCTATATTAACTAAAAAAAAGGTAGCATGCTAAAATGTAAAAAGCCAACTGTATCATGCATCTAGGTGTTTACCTTGCTATATTAACTAAAAAAAGAAGGCAGCATGCTAATGTTAGCATGCTAAAATGTAAAATGCCAACTGTATCATGCGTCTAGGTGTTTACCTTGCTATATTAAATAAAAAAAAGGTAGCATGCTAAAATGTAAAAAGCCAACTGTATCATGCATCTAGGTGTTTACCTTGCTATATTAACTAAAAAAAGAAGGCAGCATGCTAATGTTAGCATGCTAAAATGTAAAATGCCAACTGTATCATGCATCTAGGTGTTTACCTTGCTATATTAACTAAAAAAAAGGTAGCATGCTAAAATGTAAAAAGCCAACTGTATCATGCATCTAGGTGTTTACCTTGCTATATTAACTAAAAAAAGAAGGCAGCATGCTAATGTTAGCATGCTAAAATGTAAAATGCCAACTGTATCATGCGTCTAGGTGTTTACCTTGCTATATTAAATAAAAAAAAGGTAGCTTGCTAAAATGTAAAACGCCAACTGTATCATGCGTCTAGGTGTTTACCTTGCTATATTAAATAAAAAAAAAGGTAGCATGCTAAAATGTAAAAAGCCAACTGTATCATGCATCTAGGTGTTTACCTTGCTATATTAACTAAAAAAAGAAGGCAGCATGCTAATGTTAGCATGCTAAAATGTAAAATGCCAACTGTATCATGCGTCAAGGTGTTTACCTTGCTATATTAAATAAAAAAAGAATGTAGCATGCTAATGTTAGCATGCTAAAATGTAAAATGCCAACTGTATCATGCGTCTAGGTGTTTACCTTGCTATATTAACTAAAAAAAGAAGGCAGCATGCTAATGTTAGCATGCTAAAATGTAAAATGCCAACTGTATCATGCATCTAGGTGTTTACCTTGCTATATTAAATAAAAAAAAGGTAGCATGCTAAAATGTAAAAAGCCAACTGTATCATGCATCTAGGTGTTTACCTTGCTATATTAACTAAAAAAAGAAGGCAGCATGCTAATGTTAGCATGCTAAAATGTAAAATGCCAACTGTATCATGCATCTAGGTGTTTACCTTGCTATATTAAATAAAAAAAAGGTAGCATGCAAAAATGTAAAAAGCCAACTGTATCATGCATCTAGGTGTTTACCTTGCTATATTAACTAAAAAAAAGGTAGCATGCTAAAATGTAAAAAGCCAACTGTATCATGCATCTAGGTGTTTACCTTGCTATATTAAATTAAAAAAAGGTAGCATGCCAAAATGTAAAAAGCCAACTGTATCATGCATCTAGGTGTTTACCTTGCTATATTAACTAAAAAAAGAAGGCAGCATGCTAATGTTAGCATGCTAAAATGTAAAATGCCAACTGTATCATGCGTCAAGGTGTTTACCTTGCTATATTAACTAAAAAAAGAATGTAGCATGCTAATGTTAGCATGCTAAAATGTAAAATGCCAACTGTATCATGCATCTAGGTGTTTACCTTGCTATATTAACTAAAAAAAGAAGGCAGCATGCTAATGTTAGCATGCTAAAATGTAAAATGCCAACTGTATCATGCGTCTAGGTGTTTACCTTGCTATATTAAATTAAAAAAAAAGGTAGCATGCTAAAATGTAAAAAGCCAACTGTATCATGCATCTAGGTGTTTACCTTGCTATATTAAATAAAAAAAAAGGTAGCATGCTAAAATGTAAAAAGCCAACTATATCATGCATCTAGCTGTTTACCTTGCTATATTAACTAAAAAAAGAAGGCAGCATGCTAATGTTAGCATGCTAAAATGTAAAATGCCAACTGTAACATGCATCAAGGTTTTTACCTTGCTATATTAACTAAAAAAAATGTTGGCATGCTAATGTTAGCGTGCTAAAATGCCAACTGTAATATGCGCCAAGGTGTTTACCTTGCTATATTAACTAAAAAAAGAAGACAGCATGCTAATGTTAGCATGCTAAAATGTAAAATGCCAACTGTATCATACGGCAAGGTGTTTACCTTGCTATATTAACTAAAAAAAGAAGGCAGCATGCTAATGTTAGCATGCTAAAACTTAAAATGCCAACTGTATCATGCATCTAGGTGTTTACCTTGCTATATTAAATAAAAAAAAGGTAGCATGCTAAAATGTAAAAAGCCAACTGTATCATGCGTCTAGGTGTTTACCTTGCTATATTAAATAAAAAAAAAGGTAGCATGCTAAAATGTAAAAAGCCAACTGTATCATGCATCTAGGTGTTTACCTTGCTATATTAACTAAAAAAAGAAGGCCGCATGCTAATGTTAGCATGCTAAAATGTAAAATGCCAACTGTATCATGCGTCAAGGTGTTTACCTTGCTATATTAACTAAAAAAAGAATGTAGCATGCTAATGTTAGCATGCTAAAATGTAAAAAGCCAACTGTATCATGCATCTAGGTGTTTACCTTGCTATATTAACTAAAAAAAGAAGGCAGCATGCTAATGTTAGCATGCTAAAATGTAAAATGCCAACTGTATCATGCATCTAGGTGTTTACCTTGCTATATTAAATAAAAAAAAGGTAGCATGCTAAAATGTAAAAAGCCAACTGTATCATGCGTCTAGGTGTTTACCTTGCTATATTAAATTAAAAAAAAGGTAGCATGCTAAAATGTAAAAAGCCAACTGTATCATGCATCTAGGTGTTTACCTTGCTATATTAAATAAAAAAAGAAGGCAGCATGCTAATGTTAGCATGCTAAAATGTAAAATGCCAACTGTATCATGCGTCAAGGTGTTTACCTTGCTATATTAACTAAAAAAAGAATGTAGCATGCTAATGTTAGCATGCTAAAATGTAAAATGCCAACTGTATCATACGGCAAGGTGTTTACCTTGCTATATTAACTAAAAAAAGAAGGTAGCATGCTAATGTTAGCATGCTAAAATGTAAAATGCCAACTGTATCATGCATCTAGGTGTTTACCTTGCTATATTAACAAAAAAAAGGTAGCATGCTAAAATGTAAAAAGCCAACTGTATCATGCATCTAGGTGTTTACCTTGCTATATTAACTAAAAAAAGAAGGCAGCATGCTAATGTTAGCATGCTAAAATGTAAAATGCCAACTGTATCATGCATCTAGGTGTTTACCTTGCTATATTAAATAAAAAAAAAGGTAGCATGCTAAAATGTAAAAAGCCAACTGTATCATGCATCTAGGTGTTTACCTTGCTATATTAAATAAAAAAAAAGGTAGCATGCTAAAATGTAAAAAGCCAACTGTATCATGCATCTAGGTGTTTACCTTGCTATATTAACTAAAAAAAGAAGGCAGCATGCTAATGTTAGCATGCTAAAATGTAAAACGCCAACTGTATCATGCATCTAGGTGTTTACCTTGCTATATTAAATAAAAAAAAGGTAGCATGCTAAAATGTAAAAAGCCAACTGTATCATGCATCTAGGTGTTTACCTTGCTATATTAACTAAAAAAAAGGTAGCATGCTAAAATGTAAAAAGCCAACTGTATCATGCATCTAGGTGTTTACCTTGCTATATTAACTAAAAAAAGAAGGCAGCATGCTAATGTTAGCATGCTAAAATGTAAAATGCCAACTGTATCATGCGTCAAGGTGTTTACCTTGCTATATTAAATAAAAAAAAGGTAGCATGCTAAAATGTAAAAAGCCAACTGTATCATGCGTCTAGGTGTTTACCTTGCTATATTAAATAAAAAAAAAGGTAGCATGCTAAAATGTAAAAAGCCAACTGTATCATGCATCTAGGTGTTTACCTTGCTATATTAACTAAAAAAAGAAGGCAGCATGCTAATGTTAGCATGCTAAGATGTAAAATGCCAACTGTATCATGCATCTAGGTGTTTACCTTGCTATATTAACTAAAAAAAGAATGTAGCATGCTAATGTTAGCATGCTAAAATGTAAAATGCCAACTGTATCATGTGTCTAGGTGTTTTATCTTGCTATATTAACTAAAAAAAGAAGGTAGCATGCTAATGTTAGCATGCTAAAATGTAAAATGCCAACTGTATCATGCATCTAGGTGTTTACCTTGCTATATTAAATAAAAAAAAGGTAGCATGCTAAAATGTAAAAAGCCAACTGTATCATGCATCTAGGTGTTTACCTTGCTATATTAACTAAAAAAAGAAGGCAGCATGCTAATGTTAGCATGCTAAAATGTAAAATGCCAACTGTATCATGCATCTAGGTGTTTACCTTGCTATATTAAATATAAAAAAGGTAGCATGCTAAAATGTAAAAAGCCAACTGTATCATGCGTCTAGGTGTTTACCTTGCTATATTAAATAAAAAAAAAGGTAGCATGCTAAAATGTAAAAAGCCAACTGTATCATGCATCTAGGTGTTTACCTTGCTATATTAAATAAAAAAAAAGGTAGCATGCTAAAATGTAAAAAGCCAACTGTATCATGCATCTAGGTGTTTACCTTGCTATATTAACTAAAAAAAGAAGGCAGCATGCTAATGTTAGCATGCTAAAATGTAAAATGCCAACTATCATGCGTCTAGGTGTTTACCTTGCTATATTAAATAAAAAAAAAGGTAGCATGCTAAAATGTAAAAAGCCAACTGTATCATGCATCTAGGTGTTTACCTTGCTATATTAAATAAAAAAAAGGTAGCATGCTAAAATGTAAAAAGCCAACTGTATCATGCGTCTAGGTGTTTACCTTGCTATATTAACTAAAAAAAGAATGTAGCATGCTAATGTTAGCATGCTAAAATGTAAAATGCCAACTGTATCATGCATCTAGGTGTTTACCTTGCTATATTAACTAAAAAAAGAAGGCAGCATGCTAATGTTAGCATGCTAAAATGTAAAATGCCAACTGTATCATGCGTCGAGGTGTTTACCTTGCTATATTAACTAAAAAAAGAAGGCAGCATGCTAATGTTAGCATGCTAAAATGTAAAATGCCAACTGTATCATGCATCTAGGTGTTTACCTTGCTATATTAACTAAAAAAAAGGTAGCATGCTAAAATGTAAAAAGCCAACTGTATCATGCATCTAGGTGTTTACCTTGCTATATTAACTAAAAAAAGAAGGCAGCATGCTAATATTAGCATGCTAAAATGTAAAATGCCAACTGTATCATGCGTCTAGGTGTTTACCTTGCTATATTAAATAAAAAAAGGTAGCATGCTAAAATGTAAAAAGCCAACTGTATCATGCGTCTAGGTGTTTACCTTGCTATATTAAATAAAAAAAAAGGTAGCATGCTAAAATGTAAAAAGCCAACTGTATCATGCATCTAGGTGTTTACCTTGCTATATTAACTAAAAAAAGAAGGCAGCATGCTAATGTTAGCATGCTAAAATGTAAAATGCCAACTGTATCATGCGTCAAGGTGTTTACCTTGCTATATTAACTAAAAAAAGAATGTAGCATGCTAATGTTAGCATGCTAAAATGTAAAATGCCAACTGTATCATGCATCTAGGTATTTACCTTGCTATATTAACTAAAAAAAAGGTAGCATGCTAAAATGTAAAAAGCCAACTGTATCATGCATCTAGGTGTTTACCTTGCTATATTAACCAAAAAAAGAAGGCAGCATGCTAATGTTAGCATGCTAAAATGTAAAATGCCAACTGTATCATGTGTCTAGGTGTTTACCTTGCTATATTAAATAAAAAAAAAGGTAGCATGCTAAAATGTAAAAAGCCAACTGTATCATGCATCTAGGTGTTTACCTTGCTATATTAAATAAAAAAAAAGGTAGCATGCTAAAATGTAAAAAGCCAACTGTATCATGCATCTAGGTGTTTACCTTGCTATATTAACTAAAAAAAGAAGGCAGCATGCTAATGTTAGCATGCTAAAATGTAAAATGCCAACTATATCATGCGTCTAGGTGTTTACCTTGCTATATTAACTAAAAAAAGAAGGCAGCATGCTAATGTTAGCATGCTAAAATGTAAAATGCCAACTGTATCATGCATCTAGGTGTTTACCTTGCTATATTAACTAAAAAAAAGGTAGCATGCTAAAATGTAAAAAGCCAACTGTATCATGCATCTAGGTGTTTACCTTGCTATATTAACTAAAAAAAGAAGGCAGCATGCTAATGTTAGCATGCTAAAATGTAAAATGCCAACTGTATCATGCGTCTAGGTGTTTACCTTGCTATATTAAATAAAAAAAGGTAGCATGCTAAAATGTAAAAAGCCAACTGTATCATGCGTCTAGGTGTTTACCTTGCTATATTAAATTAAAAAAAAGGTAGCATGCTAAAATGTAAAAAGCCAACTGTATCATGCATCTAGGTGTTTACCTTGCTATATTAAATTAAAAAAAAGGTAGCATGCTAAAATGTAAAAAGCCAACTGTATCATGCATCTAGGTGTTTACCTTGCTATATTAAATAAAAAAAAGGTAGCATGCTAAAATGTAAAAAGCCAACTGTATCATGCATCTAGGTGTTTACCTTGCTATATTAACTAAAAAAAGAAGGCAGCATGCTAATGTTAGCATGCTAAAATGTAAAATGCCAACTGTATCATGCGTCTAGGTGTTTACCTTGCTATATTAAATAAAAAAAGGTAGCATGCTAAAATGTAAAAAGCCAACTGTATCATGCGTCTAGGTGTTTACCTTGCTATATTAAATTAAAAAAAAGGTAGCATGCTAAAATGTAAAAAGCCAACTGTGTCATGCATCTAGGTGTTTACCTTGCTATATTAACTAAAAAAAGAAGGCAGCATGCTAATGTTAGCATGCTAAAATATAAAATGCCAACTGTATCATGCGTCAAGGTGTTTACCTTGCTATATTAACTAAAAAAAGAATGTAGCATGCTAATGTTAGCATGCTAAAATGTAAAAAGCCAACTGTATCATGCATCTAGGTGTTTACCTTGCTATATTAACTAAAAAAAGAAGGCAGCATGCTAATGTTAGCATGCTAAAATGTAAAATGCCAACTGTATCATGCATCTAGGTGTTTACCTTGCTATATTAAATAAAAAAAAGGTAGCATGCTAAAATGTAAAAAGCCAACTGTATCATGCGTCTAGGTGTTTACCTTGCTATATTAAATAAAAAAAAAGGTAGCATGCTAAAATGTAAAAAGCCAACTGTATCATGCGTCTAGGTGTTTACCTTGCTATATTAAATAAAAAAAGAAGGCAGCATGCTAATGTTAGCATGCTAAAATGTAAAATGCCAACTGTATCATGCGTCTAGGTGTTTACCTTGCTATATTAAATAAAAAAAGGTAGCATGCTAAAATGTAAAAAGCCAACTGTATCATGCGTCTAGGTGTTTACCTTGCTATATTAAATAAAAAAAAGGTAGCATGCTAAAATGTAAAAAGCCAACTGTATCATGCATCTAGGTGTTTACCTTGCTATATTAACTAAAAAAAGAAGGCAGCATGCTAATGTTAGCATGCTAAAATGTAAAATGCCAACTGTATCATGCGTCAAGGTGTTTACCTTGCTATATTAACTAAAAAAAGAAGACAGCATGCTAATGTTAGCATGCTAAAATGTAAAATGCCAACTGTATCATACAGCAAGGTGTTTACCTTGCTATATTAACTAAAAATAGAAGGTAGCATGCTAATGTTAGCATGCTAAAATGTAAAATGCCAACTGTATCATGTGTCTAGGTGTTTACCTTGCTATATTAAATAAAAAAAAAGGTAGCATGCTAAAATGTAAAAAGCCAACTGTATCATGCATCTAGGTGTTTACCTTGCTATATTAACAAAAAAAAAGGTAGCATGCTAAAATGTAAAAAGCCAACTGTATCATGCATCTAGGTGTTTACCTTGCTATATTAACTAAAAAAAGAATGTAGCATGCTAATGTTAGCATGCTAAAATGTAAAAAGCCAACTGTATCATGCATCTAGGTGTTTACCTTGCTATATTAACTAAAAAAGAAGGCAGCATGCTAATGTTAGCATGCTAAAATGTAAAATGCCAACTGTATCATGCATCTAGGTGTTTACCTTGCTATATTAAATAAAAAAAAGGTAGCATGCTAAAATGTAAAAAGCCAACTGTATCATGCATCTAGGTGTTTACCTTGCTATATTAACTAAAAAAAGAAGGCAGCATGCTAATGTTAGCATGCTAAAATTTAAAATGCCAACTGTATCACGCGTCTAGGTGTTTATCTTGCTATATTAAATAAAAAAAAGGTAGCATGCTAAAATGTAAAAAGCCAACTGTATCATGCGTCTAGGTGTTTACCTTGCTATATTAAATAAAAAAAAAGGTAGCATGCTAAAATGTAAAAAGCCAACTGTATCATGCATCTAGGTGTTTACCTTGCTATTTTAAATAAAAAAAAGGTAGCATGCTAAAATGTAAAAAGCCAACTGTATCATGCATCTAGGTGTTTACCTTGCTATATTAACTAAAAAAAGAAGGCAGCATGCTAATGTTAGCATGCTAAAATGTAAAATGCCAACTGTATCATGCGTCAAGGTGTTTACCTTGCTATATTAAATTAAAAAAAAAGGTAGCATGCTAAAATGTAAAAAGCCAACTGTATCATGCATCTAGGTGTTTACCTTGCTATATTAACTAAAAAAAGATTGTAGCATGCTAATGTTAGCATGCTAAAATGTAAAATGCCAACTGTATCATGCGTCTAGGTGTTTTATCTTGCTATATTAACCAAAAAAAGAAGGTAGCATGCTAATATTAGCATGCTAAAATGTAAAAAGCCAACTGTATCATGCATCTAGGTGTTTACCTTGCTATATTAACTAAAAAAAGAATGTAGCATGCTAATGTTAGCATGCTAAAATGTAAAATGCCAACTGTATCATGCGTCTAGGTGTTTTATCTTGCTATATTAACCAAAAAAAGAAGGTAGCATGCTAATATTAGCATGCTAAAATGTAAAAAGCCAACTGTATCATGCATCTAGGTGTTTACCTTGCTATATTAACTAAAAAAAGAAGGCAGCATGCTAATGTTAGCATGCTAAAATGTAAAATGCCAACTGTATCATGCGTCTAGGTGTTTACCTTGCTATATTAAATAAAAAAAGGTAGCATGCTAAAATGTAAAAAGCCAACTGTATCATGTGTCTAGGTGTTTACCTTGCTATATTAAATAAAAAAAAGGTAGCATGCTAAAATGTAAAAAGCCAACTGTATCATGCGTCTAGGTGTTTACCTTGCTATATTAAATAAAAAAAAAGGTAGCATGCTAAAATGTAAAAAGCCAACTGTATCATGCATCTAGGTGTTTACCTTGCTATATTAAATAAAAAAAAAGGTAGCATGCTAAAATGTAAAAAGCCAACTGTATCATGCGTCTAGGTGTTTACCTTGCTATATTAAATAAAAAAAAAGGTAGCATGCTAAAATGTAAAAAGCCAACTGTATCATGCATCTAGGTGTTTACCTTGCTATATTAACTAAAAAAAGAAGGCAGCATGCTAATGTTAGCATGCTAAAATGTAAAATGCCAACTGTATCATGCATCTAGGTGTTTACCTTGCTATATTAACTAAAAAAAAGGTAGCATGCTAAAATGTAAAAAGCCAACTGTATCATGCGTCTAGGTGTTTACCTTGCTATATTAAATTAAAAAAAAGGTAGCATGCTAAAATGTAAAAAGCCAACTGTATCATGCATCTAGGTGTTTACCTTGCTATATTAACTAAAAAAAGAAGGCAGCATGCTAATGTTAGCATGCTAAAATGTAAAATGCCAACTGTATCATGCGTCTAGGTGTTTACCTTGCTATATTAACTAAAAAAAGAAGGCAGCATGCTAAAATGTAAAATGCCAACTATATCATGTGTCTAGGTGTTTTATCTTGCTATATTAACCAAAAAAAGAAGGTAGCATGCTAATATTAGCATGCTAAAATATAAAATGCCAACTGTAACATGCGTCACGTCCCAAAACATATTATTCTGTGGTGTGTTCAGGAACATTTAGTTAAAGATTGGCCTCCTACGCTACTAATAATCGGTATCGGTGGTGAAAAGAACATATCTGATGGAAGTATTGCATTTGAAGCACAGTTATATATATTGTGTGTGTGTGTGGGGGTAGGTTCCAAGGGGGCGAAGCCTTGAGCTGTGATTGGTCGATATATCAGAGCAGACAATGGCTTGAAAGAGGATCCGTCAGGATGATTTGTCGATGCTCTTGGAGCGCCACCTTACCTTCAGATGATGTGCACTTTCTGGTTATTTTAATTCCACAGTAGCGTGTGTGTGTGTGTGTGTGTGTGTGTGTGTGTGTGTGTGTGTGTGTGTGCGTGTGTGTGTGCGTTCCCCTGCAGGTCATCCTTGCGCCTAACTGGGCCAAGCGAGTGTTCCGAGCGTGCCCGGGGAAGAGAAACACTTTATTAGCCATCAGTGCTCAGCAGGGGGTGGGGTGGTCTCAGTCCAAACGCTCCTGGATAAAAGCTGCTTTTTGGGATGGGAAGTTTGGGAAAGGCCTCGCCCAAACTAAAAGCATCCGTTAAAAGTCAAACTGAATTTATCTAATCTTGCGACGAACCCCGCCGCTCATCCATAATGGATCGTGAGTATTTGTAGTATGATTGACTATCCCAGATAACGCTTTGTTTGTGCAAGTCACTAAGAGCAATATTAATAATACATTAGATGTCGTAATATTTGCAGGCGTATTATTGAACGGGGTGTCTCACTCTGATGGACGTCCAACTTCATCCGCTGGAATGACTGGAATGTGGCACTGAGGACGATACAAAACGCCCGTGTTCGAACCCCCGGGGCCATGTGGATGTTCACTGGCAGTGCCTGGACTGGGACTTCAGACTAAAAAAAAAAAAGCTTTTGGGAAGCAAAAAAGTTGTCAATATCAATATTTGTTCCCTAAAATACACATTAACCCTTCTCAGTCCGCCCTGAGATCGGCAGGTTGTGAGTTCAAACCCCAGCCGAGTCATACCATAGACTATAAAAAATGGGATCCATTATATTTACCGTATTTCCTTGAATTGCCGTCAGGGCGCTAATTAATTTAAAACCTCTTCTCACTCCTGCGCTTACCAAAGGCATGCGGTAAAAGTAAGCATAAGCTAATTATTTTAAAACTTCTTCTCACTCTGGCACTTACCAAAGGCATGCGGTAAAAGTAAGCATAAGCTAATTATTTTAAAACTTCTTCTCACTCCGGCACTTACCAAAGGTATGCGGTAAAAGTAAGCATAAGCTGATTAATTTAAAACCTCTTCTCACTCCTGCGCTTACCAAAGGCATGCGGTAAAAGTAAGCATAAGCTAATTATTTTAAAACTTCTTCTCACTCCGGCACTTACCAAAGGTATGCAGTAAAAGTAAGCATAAGCTAATTATTTTAAAACTTCTTCTCACTCCGGCACTTACCAAAGGTATGCGGTAAAAGTAAGCATAAGCTAATTATTTTAAAACTTCTTCTCACTCCGGCACTTACCAAAGGTATGCAGTAAAATTTTTAGTATGATGTAAGCTTGGACCTCGAATCCACAGGGGAAGTGTCACTCGTGACGTCACGAGTTTGACCAGGCGGTAATACAAAGCATGCGCTAATTATTTTGGGAAGCGAGTTTGACCCGGCAGTAATTCAAGGCAGGCACATACTGTATGTCCTGCGGCAATTCAAGGACATACGGTATATGAAAAAAAATTAACGACCTTAAAAAGAAATGCTAGAAGACATCAAAACAGGTTGAATTAACATACATAACATTAACATAACATAACAACATTTATCATAACACAACATAACATTTAACATAAAATTTGC
>NC_084639.1:3247575-3320075 GCF_033978795.1 Nerophis ophidion | reverse complement strand
ATTTTTGCAATCTTCTTTTCAGCTAGTTATCTTTCTTTGATTTATTTTTTAAGTATCACTGATAGGCACACACACACAAGGTGTGCTAAAAGTACCCTCTGCATTTGACCCATCCCAATGTTCCACCCCCTGGGAGGTGAGGGGAGCAGTGAGCAGCAGCAGTGGCCGCGCACAGGAATCATTTTTGGTGATTCAACCCCCAATTCCAACTTTTTTTGCTGAGTGCCAAGCAGGGAGGTAATACTGTATTTCCTTGAATTTCCGCCGGGGCGCTAATTAATTTAAAACCTCTTCTCACTCCTGCGCTTACCAAAGGCATGCGGTAAAGGCAAGCATGCGCTAATTATTTTAAAACCTGTTCTCACTACGGCGCTTACCAAAGGCATGGCGTGGCGCAGTGGGAGAGTGGCCGTGCGCAACCCGAGGGTCACTGGTTCAAATCCCACCTAGAACCAACCTCGTCACGTCCGTTGTGTCCTGAGCAAGACACTTCACCCTTGCTCCTGATGGGTGCTGGTTGGCAACCCGAGGGTCACTGGTTCAAATCCCACCTAGAACCAACCTCGTCACGTCCGTTGTGTCCTGAGCAAGACACTTCACCCTTGCTCCTGATGGGTGCTGGTTGGCGCCTTGCATGGCAGCTCCCTCCATCAGTGTGTGAATGTGTGTGTGAATGGGTAAATGTGGAAGTAGTGTCAAAGCGCTTTGAGTACCTTGAAGGTAGAAAAGCGCTATACAAGTACAACCCATTTATCATTTATTTATTTATCATGCTGTAAATTTAGGCCTGCGCTTATAAATTTGAGTGTGATGTAAGAATACCATCATGAAAAGCACATTTAATAAAAAAAACTTTATTATGGTCTTACCTTGACTTATAAATGAAGTCCATGCGCAGCTCCTTCTGATCAAAAGCATCGATAACTTGTTAATAGAAGTCTTCCTTATCTTTCTTCAGTTTCAAAAGTCTCTCTGTCTCAACGGAGAGCTTCCTTTATCACCTCCTGCTTCGATTGAAAGTCCAGTTTTGAAAACTGTTTTATTTTAAATGGCAAATGGGTTGTACTTGTATAGCGCTTTTCTACCTTCAAGGTACTCAAAGCGCTTTGACACTATTTCGACATTCACCCATTCACACACACATTCACACACTGACGGTGGGAGCTGCCATGCAAGGCACTCACCAGAACCCATCAGGAGCAAGGGTGAAGTGTCTTGCTCAGGACACAACGGACGTGACTAGGATGGTAGAAGGTGGGGATTGAACCAGTAACCCTCAGATTACTGGCACAGCCACTCTAGTAGGCAACAATGGCAACACAAGTACATACTTTTACTTTCAGGAGGACAAACATGACACAAACCTTCCTAATTGTTAGAAACCCCACTGTTTATATCCATCATGCTTCACTGATGACAGTACTTGGCGAGTGCCGTTTTGTCCTACTTATTTCGCTGGTCTTTGAACTCACCGTAGTTTGTTTACATGTGCAACTTTCTCCGACGCTGCCACGGAAAGACGTGTTTCATGCCACTCCTCCTTCGTCTCATTTTGTCCACCAAACGTTTTATGCTGTGCGTGAATGCACAAAGGGGATCTTTGTTGATGTTATTGACTTGTGCGGAGTGCTAATCAGGCTATTTGAGTTATCTTTATGTACATGGGGCGGTATAGCTCGGTTGGTAGAGTGGCCGTGCCAGCAACTTGAGGGTTGCAGGTTCGATTCCCGCTTCCGCCATCCTAGTTACTGCCGTTGTGTCCTTGGGCAAGACACTTTACCCACCTGCTCCCAGTGCCACCCACACTGGTTTAAATGTAACTTAGATATTAGGTTTTACTATGTAAAGCGCTTTGAGTCACTAGAGAAAAGCGCTATATAAATGTAATTCACTCACTACCAACTTCGCCACGCCGTCCCCATTTTAGATATGTAATCCTCCATGTTAAAAGTGCAAGCGAGAGGAAAAAATAAACGATCGCTGCTCACTCTTGCTGCTTGTTGTCACTTCTTCTGCAGCCGAGTTGTCGCAAGAAGGATCACTATCGCCCTCTACCAGCAGGAGGCGGGAGTCATTTAATGACTCCTATTTGACACACGCAGCTACGGTATATTACTAAAACATAGCTGCTTACTGTTCTTTTTAACATATTCAATAGCTTGGACCTTAAATCCTACTGAATAGCTCTTAATCGTCTTCCCTTTATGCGATTTCAAATGATTGAAATCAGAAATCACACTCCTCAGCCTTCCCAGTAAGGTTTATTCAGGTGTACTGGAGAGGAGGCTACGTCGGATAGTCGAACCTCGGATTCAGGAGGAACAGTGTGGTTTTCGTCCTGGTCGTGGAACTGTGGACCAGCTCTATACTCTCGGCAGGGTTCTTGAGGGTGCATGGGAGTTTGCCCAACCAGTCTACATGTGCTTTGTGGACTTGGAGAAGGCATTCGACCGTGTCCCTCGGGAAGTCCTGTGGGGAGTGCTCAGAGACTATGGGGTATCGGACTGTCTTATTGTGGCGGTCCGTTCCCTGTATGATCAGTGCCAGAGCTTGGTCCGCATTGCCGGCAGTAAGTCGAACACATTTCCAGTGAGGGTTGGACTCCACCAAGGCTGTCCTTTGTCACCGATTCTGTTCATAACTTTTATGGACAGAATTTCTAGGCGCAGTCAAGGCGTTGAGGGGTTCCGGTTTGGTGACCGCAGGATTAGGTCTCTGCTTTTTGCAGATTATGTGGTCCTGATGGCTTCATCTGACCGGGATCTTCAGCTCTCGCTGGATCGGTTCGCAGCCGAGTGTGAAGCGACCGGAATGAGAATCAGCACCTCCAAGTCCGAGTCCATGGTTCTCGCCCGGAAAAGGGTGGAGTGCCATCTCCGGGTTGGGGAGGAGACCCTGCCCCAAGTGGAGGAGTTCAAGTACCTAGGAGTCTTGTTCACGAGTGAGGGAAGAGTGGATCATGAGATCGACAGGCGGATCGTTGCGGCGTCTTCAGTAATGCGGACGTTGTATCGATCCGTTGTGGTGAAGAAGGAGCTGAGCCGGAAGGCAAAGCTCTCAATTTACCGGTCGATCTACGTTCCCATCCTCACCTATGGTCATGAGCTTTGGGTCATGACCGAAAGGATAAGATCACGGGTACAAGCGGCCGAAATGAGTTTCCTCCGCCGTGTGGCGGGGCTCTCCCTTAGAGATAGGGTGAGAAGCTCTGCCATCCGGGAGGGACTCAAAGTAAAGCCGCTGCTCCTTCACATCGAGAGGAGCCAGATGAGGTGGTTCGGACATCTGGTCAGGATGCCACCCGAACGCCTCCCTAGGGAGGTGTTTAGGGCACGTCCAACCGGTAGGAGGCCACGGGGAAGACCCAGGACACGTTGGGAAGACTATGTCTCCCGGCTGGCCTGGGAACGCCTCGGGATCCCCCGGGAAGAGCTAGACGAAGTGGCTGGGGAGAGGGAAGTCTGGGTTTCCCTGCTTAGGCTGTTGCCCCCGCGACCCGACCTCGGATAAGCGGAAGATGATGGATGGATGGATGGAATGAAATCAGCCTGCTCCATTTTGAAAATGATGACAGGGGAAGTGACGTGACGAGTTTGACCCGGTGGAAATTCTAGGCATATGCTAATTATTTTGCGAAACGAGTTTGACCCGGCAGTAATTCTAGTCAGGCGCATACTATATACCCGGCAGCAATTCAAGGAAATACGATAATTGCATTTGGATTGTTTGTTTCAGAAATTACAAGAACGTTTGGGATTGTGACGCCATTAAATGTAATATCATTGCATTGTTTGAGGTCCATAAAATGTCCTTCTGTTTTCGTAAAGAGGACAAGTAATGATCAAAGGTGATGAGTAATCAGGGTCAAGGGGGGGTTGGGGAGGGTGCGAGGAAGAGGCGGAGCCTGAGAGTAAATGTCACGGAAAAGAAGGAGAGGAAGTGCATGACAAACCAGGATGAGGTTTCCAAGGCAAGGAGAGGAAGCCGAAGCTGGCGAGTCATTCAGTGGCAGTCTTTATTCCACGCCGAGCTCGTTGGGAACGCGCCTCAGTGCTCCTGAATGCAACGCTCGCTGCTCGTTGCCCCGAGAAACAACCTCTCTCTCTCTCTCTCTCTCTCTCTCTCTCACCTTCTCTAACATGTCGAGCCCCCTCCCCTCAGGCGTGATGCTTGCGCGTCCACGTATGTGCACACGTGTGACGGGGTGTTCCAGGACGCCGCGGCCGAGAAAGGGACGATTCACAGATTTGAATGAGAAATAATTGATAGTGCCATTGTGTGTGTGTGTGTGTGTGTGTGTGTGTGTGTGTGTGTGTGTGTGTGTGTGTGTGTGCGTGTGTGTGTGTGTGATTGCGCAATGCTCAGCATCTCCACGGAGACCCAGCAGGCGAGGGAAGCAGCCGTAGTAAACACCACGTTTGTGTGTCACTTATAACAAAAGTGTGTGTCGCACCATGTCCACAATTATTCTGCTTTTTAAAAAACACATTTTATATTTTGTTGCTTCGATTTAGGGCTGGGCGATATGACCTTTTATTAATATCTCGATATTCTTAGGCCATGTTGCCATACACGATATATATCTCCATATTTTGAATGAACACTTGATACATATAATCACAGCAGTATGATGATTCTATGTGTCTACATTCAAACATTCTTCTTCATACTGCATTAATATATGCTACTTTTAAACTTTCATGCAGAGAGGGAAATCACAACTAAGTCAATTGACCAAAAGTGTATTTATTAAACAGTTATTAAGCAGTGGCACAAACATTCATGTCTGTAAACGACTTTCCCTGTCGCTCGGGTTCCATGGACCACTCAGGAAGGACATGATCGCTTGAGCAGGTTTGACTCTGATTCATTTTGCAATACAGCTTTCTCTTGCCGGGTTGGATCGCTTTTCAGCTGCTCCTCTCCACTGCTAGCTCACGGTCCGATTTTCAGCCGCCGTCGTCCTCGTTCTCGTCTGCTCTTTGCTTTTGCTGTTGCTGCTCTTCATCCGTTGTTGCAGGCTCTCCAACTCCTTCTGCCCCAATCTCTCCTCCTTCTCCCCTTTTATGCAGCGTAAGGAGAAATGTTAATTGTGTGCCGGCGCGCGATCCGCGCAACTGAAATAGATTGCGGCGTCGCTCCCGGCACGCCCCGCCTCTCCGCTCAGCCGCATTCTCCGCCTCCTTGCCGCCATCTTGGGCAGGGCTCCAGCGTGCCCTGCCCCGCTGCTCGTTTGCAGGCTGCGCCTCTCCACAATGTCATTTCCAAAACAGAAAGTGCAAGATTGTCAGAGACATTTTAAAACAAGCTTTTAGTGCACTTTTGTGCATGATGTCACTAAGATGACATATCAAAACAACACTAAATTAAAGTGCACTATGGACTCTACTCTCTCACTATAATGTTAGATCCACTATGGACTGGACTCCCACTTTTCAGTTAGATCCACTATAAACTGGACTCTCCCTTTTCAGTTAGATCCACTATAAACTGGACTCTCACTTTTCAGTTAGATCCACTATGGACTGGACTCTCACTATTATGTTAGATCCATTATGGACTGGACTCTCACTGTTATGTTAGATCCACTATGGACTGGACTCTCACTATTATGTTAGATCTACTATGAACTGGACTCTCACTGTTATGTTAGATCTACTATGGACTGGACTCTCACAATATTATGTTATTTCTACTATGGACTGGACTTTCACTATTATGTTAGATCCACTGTGAACTGGACTCTCACTATTATGTTAGATCCACTGTGAACTGGACTCTCACTATTATGTTAGATCTACTATGGACTGGACTCTCACTATTATGTTAGATCTACTATGGACTGGACTCTCACAATATTAGATCTACTATGGACTGGACTCTCACTATTATGTTAGATCCACTGTGGACTGGACTCTCACTATTATGTTAGATCCACTATGGACTGGACTCTCACAATATTAGATCTACTATGGACTGTACTCTCACTATTATGTTAGATCCACTATGGACTGGACTCTCAAAATATTATGCTAGATTCACTATGCACTGGACTCTCACTATTATGTTAGATCCACTGTGGACTGGACTCTCACTATTATGTTAGATCCACTATGGACTGGACTCTCACTATCATGCTAGATCCACTATAGACTGGACTCTCACTATTATGTTAGATCCACTATGGACTGGACTCTCACTATTATGTTAGATCCACTATGGACTGGACTGTCACTATTATGTTAGATCCACTATGGACTGGACTCTCCCTATTATGTTAGATCCACTATGGACTGGACTCTCACACTATTATGTTAGATCCACTATGGACTGGACTCTCACACTATTATGTTAAATACACTATGGACTGGACTCTCACTATTATGTTAGATCCACTATGGACTGGACTCTCACACTATTATGTTAGATCCACTATGGACTGGACTCTCACACTATTATGTTAAATACACTATGGACTGGACTCTCACTATTATGTTAGATCCACTATGGACTGAACCCTCACACTATTATGTTAGATCCACTATGGACTGGACTCTCACTATTATGTTAGATCCACTATGGACTGGACTCTCACTATTATGTTAGATCCACTATGGACTGGACTCTCACTTTTCTGTTAGATCCACTATGGACTGGACTGTCACTATTATGTTAGATCCACTATGGACTGGACTCTCACTATATTGTGCTGAATCCACTATGGACTAGACTCACTGTTATGGTAGACCCAGTATGGACTGTGCTCTCACAATATTATATTGGATCCACTATGGACTGGACTCTCACAATATAATATTACATCCACTATGGACTGGACTCTCACTATTATGTTAGATCCACTGTGGACTGGACTCTAACTATTATGTTAGATCCACTATGGACTGGACTCTCACAATATTATGTTAGATCCACTATGGACTGGACTCTCACTGTTATGTTAGATCCACTATGGACTGGACTCTCACTATTATGTTAGATCCACTATGGACTGGACTCTCACTATTATGTTAAATACACTATGGACTGGACTCTCACTATTATGTTAGATCCACTATGGACTGGACTCTCACTATTATGTTAGATCCACTATGGACTGGACTCTCAAAATATTATGCTAGATTCACTATGCACTGGACTCTCACTATTATGTTAGATCCACTGTGGACTGGACTCTCACTATTATGTTAGATCCACTATGGACTGGACTCTCACTATCATGCTAGATCCACTATAGACTGGACTCTCACTATTATGTTAGATCCACTATGGACTGGACTCTCACTATTATGTTAGATCCACTATGGACTGGACTGTCACTATTATGTTAGATCCACTATGGACTGGACTCTCCCTATTATGTTAGATCCACTATGGACTGGACTCTCACACTATTATGTTAGATCCACTATGGACTGGACTCTCACACTATTATGTTAAATACACTATGGACTGGACTCTCACTATTATGTTAGATCCACTATGGACTGGACTCTCACACTATTATGTTAGATCCACTATGGACTGGACTCTCACACTATTATGTTAAATACACTATGGACTGGACTCTCACTATTATGTTAGATCCACTATGGACTGAACCCTCACACTATTATGTTAGATCCACTATGGACTGGACTCTCACTATTATGTTAGATCCACTATGGACTGGACTCTCACTATTATGTTAGATCCACTATGGACTGGACTCTCACTTTTCTGTTAGATCCACTATGGACTGGACTGTCACTATTATGTTAGATCCACTATGGACTGGACTCTCACTATATTGTGCTGAATCCACTATGGACTAGACTCACTGTTATGGTAGACCCAGTATGGACTGTGCTCTCACAATATTATATTGGATCCACTATGGACTGGACTCTCACAATATAATATTACATCCACTATGGACTGGACTCTCACTATTATGTTAGATCCACTGTGGACTGGACTCTAACTATTATGTTATATCCACTATGGACTGGACTCTCACAATATTATGTTAGATCCACTATGGACTGGACTCTCACTGTTATGTTAGATCCACTATGGACTGGACTCTCACTATTATGTTAGATCCACTATGGACTGGACTCTCACTATTATGTTAAATACACTATGGACTGGACTCTCACTATTATGTTAGATCCACTATGGACTGGACTCTCACTATTATGTTAGATCCACTATGGACTGAACTCTCACTATTATGTTAGATCCACTATGGACTGGACTCTCACACTATTATGTTAGATCCACTATGGACTGGACTCTCACTATTATGTTAGATCCACTATGGACTGGACTCTCACACTATCGTGTTGGATCCACTATGGACTGGACTCTCACTGTTATGTTAGATCCACTATGGACTGGACTCTCACCATTATGTTAGATCCACTATGGACTGGACTCTCACTATTATGTTAGATCCACTATGGAATTGACTCTCTGTATTATGTTAGATCCACTATGGACTGGACTCTCACTATCATGCTAGATCCACTATGGACTGGACTCTCACTTTTCTGTTAGATCCACTATGGACTGGACTGTCACTTTTATGTTAGATCCACTATGGACTGGACTCTCACTATATTGTGCTGAATCCACTATGGACTAGACACACTGTTATGGTAGACCCAGTATGGACTGTGCTCTCACAATATTATATTGGATCCACTATGGACTGGACTCTCACAATATAATATTACATCCACTATGGACTGGACTCTCACTATTATGTTAGATCCACTATGGACTGGACTCTCACTATTATGTTAGATCCACTATGGACTGGACTCTCACTATTATGTTATATCCACTATGGACTGGACTCTCACTATTATGTTAGATCCACTATGGACTGGACTCTCACTATTATGTTAGATCCACTATGGACTGCACTCTCACTATTATGTTAGATCCACTATGGACTGGACTCTCACGATTATGTTAGATCCACTATGGACTGGACTCTCACTATTATGTTAGATCCACTATGGACTGGACTCTCACTATTATGTTAGATCCACTATGGACTGGATGCTCAAAATATTGTGCTAGATCCACTCGACGTCCATTGCACCAGTCTCCCAGGGGGGCGGGGGGCATCCTCCAAGGTTTCTCATTGTTATCCCATTGGGTTGAGTTTTTTTCTGGTCTCAGCCGAGGATGTTGTTTTGGCTTGCGCAGCCCTTTGAGACACTCGTGATTTAGGGCTATATAAGTAAACATTGATTGATTGATTAAATTAGCTGCTCATTTTTACAAGCCGCAGGGCACAAAGCGTAGGGAGTAAGTTGCCTCTTATAGACCGGAATTCACGGTAAACTAAATAGATGGCTAAAATAATGAATAACTGGAGCTCTAGACAGAGTGTTGTGCGATGGCGCCACCTGTTGCCTGGGCCTACACCTGGCAGCCTTGATTTAGTTTGTCCGGATCATTAATTGGCAATAACGTGACATATGTCATTAGGAGTTTTACCTGCTCACTTAAGTAGACAAAGTAACGCCTGGAAACCTTCGCAAAGACGGATGAGTCAGGATGTCGGTAGCTTTGGAGACTCGCACAGCAGACGGAGTGACTAGCAGTGAATTGTTGCAAAGGCTGAAGTGTCCTCATTAGTGCCGTCTCAGATTTGTCATCACTTACAACAAAAGTCCCTCCAAAAAGTCCTTCTGTCCATCGCTGACATGCTCTGTAATCTACGGGCTGTCCTAATTTACAACCTGCCTCCATTATATCCCTGCGGTCTTTATTCTTTAGCTAAGGATCAGCCTCAGATTAGGCCAGACTCTTCAGTCCAGACCACCAGAAATAATATACATTAGCATTAGTTGGCCATCCATGAATTTACCACGAATTGATTAACGTGGACCTCGACTTAAAGGCCTACTGAAATGAGATGTTCTTATTTAAACGGGGATAGCAGGTCCATTCTATGTGTCATACTTGATCATTTCGCCATATTGCCATATTTTTGCTGAAAGGATTTAGTAGAGAACATCCACGATAAAGTTCGCATCTTTTGGTGGCAAAAAAAGCCTTGCCTGTACCGGAAGTAGCAGACGATGTGCGTGTGACGTCACGGGTTGTGGAGCTCCTCACATCTGAACATTTTTTATAATGTGAGCCTCCAGCAGCAAGTCCTATTCGGACCAAGAAAATGACAATTTCCCCATTAATTTGAGCGAAGATGAAAGATTTGTGGATGAGGAAAGTTAGAGTGAAGCACAAAAAAAAAAAAGATAAAAAAGGCGACGGCTACAATCAATCAATCAATCAATGTTTACTTATATAGCCCTAAATCACTAGTGTCTCAAAGGGCTGCACAAACCACCACGACATCCTCGGTAGGCCCACATAAGGGCAAGGAAAACTCACACCCAGTGGGACATCGGTGACAATAATGATCCAGTGGGACGTCGGTGACAATAATGATTATGAGAACCTTAGAGAGGAGGAAAGCAATGGATGTCGAGCGGGTCTAACATGATACTGTGAAAGTTCAATCCACAATGGATCCAACATAGTCGCGAGAGTCCAGTCCAAAGCGGGTCCAACTCAGCAGGGAGAGTCCCGTTCACAGCGGAGCCAGCAGGAAACCATCCCAAGCGGAGGCGGATCAGCAGCGCAGAGATGTCGAGGCGGATCAGCAGCGCAGAGATGTCCCCAGCCGATACACAGGCAAGCAGTACATGGCCACCGGATCGGACCGGACCCCCTCCACAGGGGAGAGTGGGACATAGAAGTAAAAGAAAAGAAACAGCAGATCAACTGGTCTAAAAAGGGAGTCTATTTAAAGGCTACAGTATACAACCGTTTCAGATGTAATTAGACTTTTTTACTAGGATAATTCTGGAAGATCCCTTATCTGCTTATTGTTTTAATAGTGTTTTAGTGAGGTTGTAAAGTCATACCTGAAAGTCGGCTGGCTGCGGTAAACGGCAGTGTCTCTTAGAGAAGCCAATGGAGGAGCCAAGAACACAGCTTCCTTTTTGAGCTGCAGGAGGAAGTCGCAAAATCCACTGAAGTGACTTAATATCACAATTTTCCCACCCAAAAACTTGCTGGTTGAGGTAGAGAAAAAAATGTTCGCTTGACCGCTCTGTGTTAAAGCTTCACAACAAACAAAGAAACACCGGCTGTGTTTCGGTGCTAAAGGCAGCTGCAATCCACCGCTTTCCACCAACAGCATTCTTCTTTGACGTCTCCATTATTAATTGAACAAATTGCAAAAGATTCAGCAACACAGAAGTCCAAAATACTGTGTAATTATGCGATTGAAGCAGACGACTTTTTAGCCGTGTGTGGTGCTTAGCTAATATGTCCGCTACAAACCGAGACGTCACAAACACGCGTCATCATTCAACAAGAAACTGCGGGAAATTTAAAATTGACGACGTGGCGCAGTGGGAGAGTGGCCGTGCGCAACCCGAGGGTCCCTGGTTCAAATCCCACCTAGTACCAACCTCGTCACGTCCGTTGTGTCCTGAGCAAGACACTTCACCCTTGCTCCTGATGGGTGCTGGTTGGCGCCTTGCATGGCAGCTCCCTCCATCAGTGTGTGAATGTGTGTGTGAATGGGTAAATGTGGAAGTAGTGTCAAAGCACTTTGAGTACCTTGAAGGTAGAAAAGCGCTATACAAGCACAACCCATTTATCATTTAATTTAGTAAAGTAAAAAGGCCGTATTGGCATGTGTTGCAATGTTAATATTTCATCATTGATATATCAATCAATCAATCAATCAATGTTTACTTATATAGCCCTAAATCACTAGTGTCTCAAAGGGCTGCACAAACCACTACGACATCCTCGGTAGGCCCACATAAGGGCAAGAAAAACTCACACCCAGTGGGACATCGGTGACAATGATGACTATGAGAACATGATACTGTGAAAGATCAATCCATAATGGATCCAACACAGTCGCGAGAGTCCAGTCCAAAGCGGATCCAGCAGGAAACCATCCCAAGAGGAGGCTGATCAGCAGCTTAGAGATGTCCCCAGCCGATACACAGGCGAGCAGTACATGGCCACCGGATCGGACCGGACTCCCTCCACAAAGGAGAGTGGGACATAGAAGAAAAAGAAAAGAAACGGCAGATCAACTGGTCTAAAAAGGGAGTCTAACTGTGGTCGCTAGTAGTGGCTTTCAGTAGGCCTTTAAGCAAGTTGAAAAACTTATTGGGGTGTTACCATTTAGTGGTCAATTGTTCGGAATATGTACTGTACTGTGCAATCTACTAATAAAAGTATCAATCAATCAATCAAAGCTAACAGTTAGCCTCGTAGGCATAGCCTGGGTTTTAGAAGGTACATGCGAGCACAAGTAAATCATTGAAGCAAGAAAACATTGACGGTTGGAATATTAGTCAAGCTTGTGCCAGAACCTGCCTTGTGATCCCAAGATGATGGTTAGTCTTCTACCAGACTGGACGCCTGCCTTCCGGGCATAAAAACAGGGTTCAGTAATCATTATCTTACTACTTGTCGCTGAAAATGCCTGAAGAGGCAAATCAGGCGAACCCGGGCTAAAGATTAGCAACATTGTTTAGGCGGACAGAAATGCCAGTAGCTTGTAATTAGCATTAGTTAGCTATTCCGATAATAATTAGCCCGGTTAGCAACTGCAGCTAACATATTTAGCAACTGAAGCTAGCCTGTCGATGGACGCACACTGAATAGTCAAAGTATCTATTTTTTTTTTTTTTTTTTTTAAATGCTAAAAAGAAACATATATATTTAAGGACTAAACTTTTTATTAAATTGAACACACAAACAGTACATATAAAAATATATACAGACAAATAAACACACTTCCAAAATATTTGAAATAATACAAATAGATAAAATAATACGAATAGAAAAAAATTAATCTAATATTTTGAAAAACATTATATATATATATATATATATATATATATATATATATATATATATATGTGTGTGTAAATATATATATATATATATATATATATATGTGTGTGTGTGTGTGTGTGTGTGTGTATATTTTTCTTAAATGCTAAAAAGAAACATATATATTTAATGACTAAACTTTTTATTAAATTGAACACACAAACAGTACATATAAAAAATATACAGACAAATAAACACACTTCCAAAATATTACAAATAATACAAATAGATAAAATAATGCAAATAGAAAAAAGTAATCTAATATTTAAAAAAAATTGTATATATATATATACATATATATATATATATATATATATATATATATATATATATATATATATATATATATATATAGGGACGGCGTGGCGCAGTGGGGGAGTGGCCGTGCGCAACCCGAGGGTCCCTGGTTCAAATCCCACCTAGTACCAACCTCGTCACGTCCGTTGTGTCCTGAGCAAGACACTTCACCCTTGCTCCTGATGGGTGCTGGTTGGTGCCTTGCATGGCAGCTCCCTCCATCAGTGTGTGAATGTGTGTGTGAATGTGGAAGTAGTGTCAAAGCGCTTTGAGTACCTTGAAGGTAGAAAAGCGCTATACAAGTACAACCCATTTATCATTTATTTATTTATATATATATATATATAAATAAATTAAATTAAATTAAATGGGTTGTACTTGTATAGCGCTTTTCTACCTTCAAGGTACTCAAAGCGCTTTGACACTACTTCCACATTTACACACACATTCACACACTGATGGAGGGAGCTGCCATATATATGTATATATCTCTCTCTATATATATATATATATATATGTGTGTATATATATATATATATATATATATATATATATGTGTGTGTGCGCCTTTTTGTATGTGTATGTGAATAAATATATAGTTTATATATATGTATATGTGTGTGTGTGTATGTATGTGTATATATATGTATATGTTTGTATATATATATGTGTGCATATATATGTATATATATATATATATATATAACATATTTAAAGAAAAAACTTTTTTATTGATTACACAAACTGTAAATATTGAAAATATACAGCTAAATGAAGGCACGTCCAACATATTACAATATTTCAAACATTATACAGGTTGAGCAATAAAAAAAACAACTAAACTAATATATATATATATATATATATATACATATATATATATATATATATATGTATATATGTGGGGGAGTCCAAAGTGCGGCCCGCAGCTCCTGTTTTGTTCACTAGCAGAATATTGTTGGGGCAGGACAAAATGGGAGAAAAAAAAACAGCTATAAGACATAATGTAATTGAAAAAAACTGACATTTTTATATTAATAACAAAATATTACACTGTCACTTGTTAAAACAGATTTTTGTCTTTAAATATGTATTTTAAATTTTTTTTTTTAACAAAATAAAACATCAAAACGGCCCCCGCATGCTTATACTTTTCCGTATGCGGCCTTTGGTGCACTGGAGTTTTTAGCATCAAGATGTTCAGCTATTTGTCATTACCGTAGGGGAGGGTTTTCATATGGTCCCATTCCTGGGTGGGTAATCATTTTGCAATGCAGTCTGCTGAAAATGATGGAAAGGGCGCTGTGGTCTAAGTTGGAATTGCTACAAAGCACATTTTAAGATGGCAAAAGTGAATCGTGGCACACCCCAAATGGACACGTTTCACATCTCAGGCAAACCGCTATGAATTAACCCGCATAAATACCCTTTCCTGCTGTACATCTTTTTGCCATTTTTGCTTACAATATTCTGCTGGCCGACAAAACAGCGAGACACACTTTTGCGCACCCTTCCTGTAGATAAAGTTCGCTTTAGCTGACGCCTGACTAGAAAAACCAAAAAAATGGTTGTACTTTTCGCACTTAGCCACATGCTAATGTGTATCAATGGGAATGCAGTACTTGTTGTACATGTGCTTGACTTTGGAGCAGATGGCTCAGCCGTCTGCCTCTGCATGACACACACACGCAATGCACGCACACACACACACACACACACACACACACACTTCCTCATCTTGGCCTGCCATGCAAGGGTGCGTGTGTATTGTCTTCCTCCTCCTGTTCATGTAGTCTAGCCAGTGAGCACGTGCAGATGTGACTTCCTGCTTGTATTTGGAGTGTGTGTGTGTGTGTGTGTGTGTGTGTGTGTGTGTGTGTGTGTGTGTGTGTGCACGTGTGTGCGTGTGCAAGTGTGCATGCAGGGAACATCGCTGACTCACATAATGCACCATGAATCACACACATGCTCATAAATGGAACATCTAAAGCACACACACACACACACACACACACACACACACACACACACACACACACACACACACACACACACTTCCTCATCTTGGCCTGCCATGCAAGGGTGCGTGTGTATTGTCTTCCTCCTCCTGTTCATGTAGTCTAGCCAGTGAGCACGTGCAGATGTGACTTCCTGCTTGTATTTGGAGTGTGTGTGTGTGTGTGTGTGTGTGTGTGTGTGCGCGCACGTGTGTGCGTGTGTAAGTGTGCATGCAGGGAACATCGCTGACTCACATAATGCACCATGAATCACACACATGCTCATAAATGGAACATCTAAAGCACACACACACACACACACACACACACACACACACACCTGGGAAATGTTTTTTGATAGGAAATTATAATGTTTTTTAAAACAATCAAACTCTGCAAGGGGAAAAGTGTGTATTTGTGCGTGCGTGTGTGTGTGTGTGTGTGTGTGTGTGTGTGCATGTGCGTGCGTGCGTGTGTGTGTGTGTGTGTGTGTGTGTGTGTGTGTGTGTGTGTGTGTGTGTGTGTGTGTGTGCATGTGCGTGCGTGCGTGTGTGCAGGGGAGAGATGTTTGTTTCTATTGACAGTCTGTTTTTTTATGCCAAGACAAAAGAGGGGAAAAAAAATAATACTTGAAAATTCAATATGAAGAAAAAAATAACAGCCCAACTCTTCCCCGGTGGGTAATAATAGCAGTAGGAATAATCTGTTCCAGGGTCAAACTGCGGCCATCATAAACGCTGTATGAATGTAGTGTAAAAAGAAGTGAAGCACTGCCAATAGTATAGAAAAGTTTTAGAAAAGCCTTGTTAGCACTCGTGTTGTGCCGATACCAATATTTTGGCAGCGGCACCTAGGGCTGGGCGATGTATCGATGTACTCGGTGTATCGCAGGTTTGTCTCCGTGCGATATAGAAAATGACTATATCGTGATATTTGAGTATATGTTCTCACGCAGTTGCTTTTACACCACAGGCTCTTCTCACTCTTTGTTGTCTCTCCTTCTCACAGACACCAAGCGCACCTTCTTACATAGGTCACGTACTGTCAAGTCATACGTCACATACGTGTACGCCCTCGCAGAGCAGAGAGGCAGCATTATGGGTAACCTTAGCTGTGGTGCGGGTGGTAATACGAGAGAGAGAAGGTGCGAATCTGGTCACAAAGGAAGGAAGAATTAATTCCCAAGAAAAACAGCAGGGGGTCCGTAGTCTGGCGGTGGTTTGGCTTCAAGCGGGAAGATGTCGAACAGACAATCGTAATATGTCAAGTATGCGGCAAAAGCGTTGCTACAAAAAGTAGCACCACTGCTAATGTGGCGTCATTTGAAAAGTCACCTGCTAGAAGTGCTTGAAACTCCGCATGTCAACATCTCTGTTCGGTGCCACACCAACAAAATGCCCAAGCAACCATTTCCACATCAACACCGTATGAGAAAAATTGTCAACAACATAAGGAACCTGCCACATAATAAGTTTCCTATTATGCAGTCACTGAAATATCTTGTGTGACATCATGCACAAAAGTGCACTTTATTTGTTTTAAACTATTGTAGTGGCGTTCTGTACAAAAATTGCACTTGAATTTAGTGTTGTTTTAATATGTCATCTTAGTGACATCATGCACAAAAGTGCACTTTATTTGTTTTAAACTATTGTAGTGGCGTTCTGTACAAAAATTGCACTTGAATTTAGTGTTGTTTTGATATGTCATCTTAGTGACATCATGCACAAAAGTGCACTTTATTTGTTTTAAACTATTGTAGTGGCGTTCTGTACAAAAATTGCACTTGAATTTAGTGTTGTTTTGATATGTCATCTTAGTGACATCATGCACAAAAGTGCACTTTATTTGTTTTAAACTATTGTAGTGGCGTTCTGTACAAAAATTGCACTTGAATTTAGTGTTGTTTTGATATGTCATCTTAGTGACATGCACAAAAGTGCACTTTATTTGTTTTAAACTATTGTAGTGGCGTTCTGTACAAAAATTGCACTTGAATTTAGTGTTGTTTTGATATGTCATCTTAGTGACATCATGCACAAAAGTGCACTTTATTTGTTTTAAACTATTGTAGTGGCGTTCTGTACAAAAATTGCACTTGAATTTAGTGTTGTTTTAATATGTCATCTTAGTGACATCATGCACAAAAGTGCACTTTATTTGTTTTAAACTATTGTAGTGGCGTTCTGTACAAAAATTGCACTTGAATTTAGTGTTGTTTTGATATGTCATCTTAGTGACATGCACAAAAGTGCACTTTATTTGTTTTAAACTATTGTAGTGGCGTTCTGTACAAAAATTGCACTTGAATTTAGTGTTGTTTTGATGTCATCTTAGTGACATCATGCACAAAAGTGCACTCTATTTGTTTTAAACTATTGTAGTGGCGTTCTGTACAAAAAGTGCACTTGAATTTAGTGTTGTTTTGATATGTCATCTTAGTGACATGCACAAAAGTGCACTTTATTTGTTTTAAAATATTGTAGTGGCGTTCTGTACAAAAATTGCACTTGAATTTAGTGTTGTTTTGATTTGACATCTTAGTGACATCATGCACAAAATTGCACTTTATTTGTTTTTAAAATATTGTAGTGGCGTTCTGTACAAAAATTGCACTTGAATTTAGTGTTGTTTTGATATGTCATCATAGTGACATTATGCACAAAAGTGCACTTTATTTGTTTTTAAAATATTGTAGTGGCATTCTGTACAAAAATTGCACTTGAATGTACTGTTGTTTTGATTTGACATCTTAGTGACATCATGCACAAAAGTGCACTTTATTTGTTTTAAACTATTGTAGTGGCGTTTTGTACAAAAATTGCACTTGAATTTAGTGTTGTTTTGATATGTCATCTTAGTGACATCATGCACAAAAGTGCACTTTATTTGTTTTAAACTATTGTAGTGGCGTTCTGTACAAAAAGTGCACTTGAATTTAGTGTTGTTTTTATATGTCATCTTAGTGACATCATGCACAAAAGTGCACTTTATTTGTTTTAAACTATTGTAGTGGCTTTCTGTACAAAAATTGCACTTGAATTTAGTGTTGTTTTGATATGTCATCTTAGTGACATCATGCACAAAAGTGCACTTTATTTGTTTTAAACTATTGTAGTGGCTTTCTGTACAAAAATTGCACTTGAATTTAGTGTTGTTTTGATATGTCATCTTAGTGACATCATGCACAAAAGTGCACTTTATTTGTTTTAAACTATTGTAGTGGCGTTCTGTACAAAAATTGCACTTGAATTTAGTGTTGTTTTGATATGTCATCTTAGTGACATCATGCACAAAAGTGCACTATATTTGTTTTAAACTATTGTAGTGGCGTTCTGTACAAAAAGTGCACTTGAATTTAGTGTTGTTTTGATATGTCATCTTAGTGACATGCACAAAAGTGCACTTTATTTGTTTTAAACTATTGTAGTGGCGTTCTGTACAAAAATTGCACTTGAATTTAGTGTTGTTTTGATATGTCATCTTAGTGACATCATGCACAAAAGTGCACTATATTTGTTTTAAACTATTGTAGTGGCGTTCTGTACAAAAAGTGCACTTGAATTTAGTGTTGTTTTGATATGTCATCTTAGTGACATGCACAAAAGTGCACTTTATTTGTTTTAAACTATTGTAGTGGCGTTCTGTACAAAAATTGCACTTGAATTTAGTGTTGTTTTGATGTCATCTTAGTGACATCATGCACAAAAGTGCACTTTATTTGTTTTAAACTATTGTAGTGGCGTTCTGTACAAAAATTGCACTTGAATTTAGTGTTGTTTTGATATGTCATCATAGTGACATTATGCACAAAAGTGCACTTTATTTGTTTTTAAAATATTGTAGTGGCGTTCTGTACAAAAATTGCACTTGAATTTAGTGTTGTTTTGATATGTCATCTTAGTGACATGCACAAAAGTGCACTTTATTTGTTTTAAACTATTGTAGTGGCGTTCTGTACAAAAATTGCACTTGAATTTAGTGTTGTTTTGATATGTCATCTTAGTGACATCATGCACAAAAGTGCACTTTATTTGTTTTAAACTATTGTAGTGGCGTTCTGTACAGAAATTGCACTTGAATTTAGTGTTGTTTTGATATGTCATCTTAGTGACATCATGCACAAAATTGCACTTTATTTGTTTTTAAAATATTGTAGTGGCGTTCTGTACAAAAACTGCACTTGAATTTAGTGTTGTTTTGATTTGACATCTTAGTGACATCATGCACAAAATTGCACTTTATTTGTTTTTAAAATATTGTAGTGGCGTTCTGTACAAAAATTGCACTTGAATTTAGTGTTGTTTTGATATGTCATCATAGTGTCATTATGCACAAAAGTGCACTTTATTTGTTTTTAAACTATTGTAGTGGCGTTCTGTACAAAAATTGCAGTTGAATTTAGTGTTGTTTTGATATGTCATCTTAGTGACATCATGCACAAAAGTGCACTTTATTTGTTTTAAACTATTGTAGTGGCGTTCTGTACAAAAATTGCACTTGAATTTAGTGTTGTTTTGATACGTCATCTTAGTGACATCATGCACAAAAGTGCACTTTATTTGTTTTAAACTATTGTAGTGGCGTTCTGTACAAAAATTGCACTTGAATTTAGTGTTGTTTTGATGTCATCTTAGTGACATCATGCACAAAAGTGCACTTTATTTGTTTTAAACTATTGTAGTGGCGTTCTGTACAAAAATTGCACTTGAATTTAGTGTTGTTTTGATATGTCATCTTAGTGACATCATGCACAAAAGTGCACTTTATTTGTTTTTAAAATATTGTAGTGGCGTTCTGTACAAAAATTGCACTTGAATTTAGTGTTGTTTTGATATGTCATCTTAGTGACATCATGCACAAAAGTGCACTTTATGTGTTTTAAACTATTGTAGTGGCGTTCTGTACAAAAATTGCACTTGAATTTAGTGTTGTTTTGATATGTCATCTTAGTGACATTATGCACAAAAGTGCACTTTATTTGTTTTTAAAATATTGTAGTGGCGTTCTGTACAAAAATTGCACTTGAATTTAGTGTTGTTTTGATTTGACATCTTAGTGACATCATGCACAAAAGTGCACTTTATTTGTTTTTAAACTATTGTAGTGGCGTTCTGTACAAAAATTGCACTTGAATTTAGTGTTGTTTTGATGTCATCTTAGTGACATCATGCACAAAAGTGCACTTTATTTGTTTTAAACTATTGTAGTGGCGTTCTGTACAAAAATTGCACTTGAATTTAGTGTTGTTTTGATATGTCATCTTAGTGACATCATGCACAAAAGTGCACTTTATTTGTTTTTAAAATATTGTAGTGGCGTTCTGTACAAAAATTGCACTTGAATTTACTGTTGTTTTGATTTGACATCTTAGTGACATCATGCACAAAAGTGCACTTTATTTGTTTTTAAAATATTGTAGTGGCGTTCTGTACAAAAATTGCACTTGAATTTAGTGTTGTTTTGATTTGACATCTTAGTGACATCATGCACAAAAGTGCACTTTATTTGTTTTTAAACTATTGTAGTGGCGTTCTGTACAAAAATTGCACTTGAATTTAGTGTTGTTTTGATATGTCATCATAGTGACATTATGCACAAAAGTGCACTTTATTTGTTTTTAAAATATTGTAGTGGCGTTCTGTACAAAAATTGCACTTGAATTTAGTGTTGTTTTGATTTGACATCTTAGTGACATCATGCACAAAAGTGCACTTTATTTGTTTTTAAAATATTGTAGTGGCGTTCTGTACAAAAATTGCACTTGAATTTAGTGTTGTTTTGATATGTCATCTTAGTGACATCATGCACAAAAGTGCACTTTATTTGTTTTGAAAATATTGTAGTGGCGTTCTGTACAAAAATTGCACTTGAATTTAGTGTTGTTTTGATATGTCATCTTAGTGACATCATGCACAAAATTGCACTTTATTTGTTTTTAAAATATTGTAGTGGCGTTCTGTACAAAAATTGCACTTGAATTTAGTGTTGTTTTGATATGTTTTCTTACTGGCATCATGCACAAAAGTGCACTTTATTTGTTTTAAACTATTGTAGTGGCGTTCTGTACAAAAAGTGCACTTGAATTTAGTGTTGTTTTGATATGTCATCTTAGTGACATGCACAAAAGTGCACTTTATTTGTTTTAAACTATTGTAGTGGCGTTCTGTACAAAAATTGCACTTGAATTTAGTGTTGTTTTGATGTCATCTTAGTGACATCATGCACAAAAGTGCACTTTATTTGTTTTTAAAATATTGTAGTGGCGTTCTGTACAAAAATTGCACTTGAATTTAGTGTTGTTTTGATATGTCATCTTAGTGACATGCACAAAAGTGCACTTTATTTGTTTTAAACTATTGTAGTGGTGTTCTGTACAAAAATTGCACTTGAATTTAGTGTTGTTTTGATATGTCATCATAGTGACATCATGCACAAAAGTGCACTTTATTTGTTTTTAAAATATTGTAGTGGCGTTCTGTACAAAAATTGCACTTGAATTTAGTGTTGTTTTGATATGTCATCTTAGTGACATGCACAAAAGTGCACTTTATTTGTTTTAAACTATTGTAGTGGCGTTCTGTCCAAAAATTGCACTTGAATTTAGTGTTGTTTTGATATGTCATCTTAGTGACATCATGCACAAAAGTGCACTTTATTTGTTTTAAACTATTGTAGTGGCGTTCTGTCCAAAAATTGCACTTGAATTTAGTGTTGTTTTGATATGTCATCTTGGTGACATCATGCACAAAAGTGCACTTTATTTGTTTTAAACTATTGTAGTGGCGTTCTGTACAAAAATTGCACTTGAATTTAGTGTTGTTTTGATATGTCATCTTAGTGACATGCACAAAAGTGCACTTTATTTGTTTTAAACTATTGTAGTGGCGTTCTGTACAAAAATTGCTCTTGAATTTAGTGTTGTTTTGATATGTCATCTTAGTGACATCATGCACAAAAGTGCTCTTTATTTGTTTTTAAAATATTGTAGTGGCATTCTGTACAAAAATTGCACTTGAATTTAGTGTTGTTTTGATATGTCATCTTAGTGACATCATGCACAAAAGTGCACTTTATTTGTTTTTAAAATATTGTAGTGGCGTTCTGTACAAAAAGTGCACTTTAGTGTTGTTTTTGGTGCAGAGGTTTAACATGTGTACAGGGATATTTCACATGCCTTTACTGTGTACATAATTGAACAGCATTTATGTTGTGTACAATAAGTATAAATAATATGTTGTGGAAAGGAAATGTCATACTTTGTTTACAGGGTTACGCACAATAAGTGTTCAACTTCAGCCTAAACTCTTTCGGTCAGCAACATTTTTTATTTATTTATGAATGTACAACTGATTGTTTATGAATTAACATCTGTTTGCTTAAGTAAAACTGTTGTGTATTTTGTTGACCATTGACCGAAGAAATAATAAACTAACTAAATACTTCACTAGTTGCTACACCGTCTAGTGAAGTATGGGTTCAGTTGCTACTACAAACCCCGTTTCCATATGAGTTGGGAAATTGTGTTAGATGTAAATATAAACAGAATACAATGATTTGCAAATCCTTTTCAACCCATATTCAGTTGAATATGCTACAAAGACAACATATTTGATGTTCAAACTGATAAACATTTTTTGTTGTTGCAAATAATCATTAACTTTAGAATTTGATGCCAGGTGTGCAGGCTAATTGGGAACAGGTGGGTGCCATGATTGGCTATAAAAACAGCCTCCCAAAAAATGCTCAGTCTTTCACAAGAAAGGATGGGGCGAGGTACACCCCTTTGTCCACAACTGTGTGAGCAAATAGTCAAACAGTTTAAGAACAACGTTTCTCAAAGTGCAATTGCAAGAAATTTAGGGATTTCAACATCTACGGTCCATAATATCATCAAAAGGTTCAGAGAATCTGGAGAAATCACTCCACGTAAGCGGCATGGCTGGAAACCAATATTGAATGACCGTGACCTTCGATCCCTCCGACGGCACTGTATCAAAAACCAACATCAATCTCTAAAGGATATCACCACATGGGCTCAGGAACACTTCCAAAAACCACTGTCACTAAATACAGTTTGTCGCTACATCTGTAAGTGCAAGTTAAAGCTCTACAATGCAAAGCGAAAGCCATTTATCAACAACATCCAGAAATGTCGCCGGCTTCTCTGGGCCCGAGATCATCGAAGATGGACTGATGCAAAGTGGAAAAGTGTTCTGTGGTCTGACGAGTCCACATTTCAAATTGTTGTTGGAAATATTTGACATTGTGTCATCCGGACCAAAGGGGAAGCGAACCATCCAGACTGTTATCGACGCAAAGTTGAAAAGCCAGCATCTGTGATGGTATGGGGGTGCATTAGTGCCCAAGGCATGGGTAACTTACACATCTGTGAAGGCACCATTAATGCTGAAAGGTACATACAGGTTTTGGAACAACATATTCTGCCATCTAAGCGCCGTCTTTTTCATGGACGCCCCTGCTTATTACAGCAAGACAATGCCAAGCCACATTCAGCACGTGTTACAACAGCGTGGCTTCGTAAAAAAGAGTGTGGGTACTTTCCTTGCATTCCAAACCTGTCTCCCATGGAAAATGTGTGGCGCATTATGAAGCGTAAAATACGACAGCGGAGACCCCGGACTGTTGAACGACTGAAGCTCTACATAAAACAAGAATGGGAAATAATTCCACTTTCAAAGCTTCAACAATTAGTTTCCTCAGTTCCCAAACGTTTATTGAGTGTTGTTAAAAGAAAAGGTGATGTAACACAGTGGTGAACATGCCCTTTCCCAACTACTTTGGCACGTGTTGCAGTCATGAAATTCTAAGTTAATTATTCTTTACAAAAAAAATAAAGTTTATGAGTTTGAACATCAAATATGTTGTCTTTGTAGCATATTCAACTGAATATGGGTTGAAAAGGATTTGCAAATCATTGTATTCTGTTTATATTTACATCTTAACACAATTTCCCAACTCCTATGGAAACGGGGTTTGTAATAAAAGGCCATATCGCCCTACTTGTAACACACGTGTGTGAGTAAATCATACATGGAAATGTGTGTACATGAAGGTATGTTTACAACATGTAATGCTTGGTGTCAATATTCTTCTGTGTAAAAGTCATACCTCAGCTGAGTGTGTGCGTGCGTGCGTGTGTGTGTGTGTGTGTGTGCGTGTGTGTGTGTGTGAACGCCACAGCTGAAATAACACACTGCTATTTTTATATATACTGTATAAAAAGCCAATTTGTTTGCGCATGCCAGAGGGATTTGTGAGCGCTTTATTGTCAATTTATTAGCAGGTTCTCCTCTGTCAGGGAGAGAGATGAGGTTCTGCTCGGGAGAACAGTGTGAGGAATTTTTTTCGTCCACCGTCACGAACGTCCAATTTCACCTCATTACCCGCTGCTTTCCGTTTTGTGTTTACATTTCATTAAAGTGCAAAAGAAGTTAATGCGGAGGAATAAATCCACGCTTTGTTGTGGCTTTTGCTTGTTTGGACTAGAATGAGCTTTTATTTACTGGCATCTACAAATAGTATCAGAAACTAGTTATAGTTAGTGTGTGAATTTATTTGTGGCAGCTCACCACGAATACATTATACTGCCAAAAGTATTTGGCCACCTGCCTTGACTCACATATGAACTTGAAGTGCCATCTCATTCCTAACCCATAGGCTTCAATATGATGAGGGTCCACCTTTTTTTAAGTTAAAGTACCAATGATTGTCACACACACACTTGGTGAGGCGAATTTATTCTCTGCATTTGACCCATCACCCTTGATCACCCCCTGCGAGATGAGGGGAGCAGTGAGCAGCAGTGGTGGCCGCCCCCGGGAATCATATTTGGTGATTGAACCCCCAATTCCAACCCTTGATGCTGATTGTCAAGCAGGGAGGTAATGGGTTTTGCAGCTATTACAGCTTCAATTCTTCTGGGAAGGCTGTTCACAAGGTTACAGGAGTGTGTTTGTAGGAATTTTCCACCATTCTTCCAATCAATCAATCAATCAATGTTTATTTATATAGCCCCAAGTCACAAATGTCTCAAAGGACTGCACAAATCATTACGACTACAACACCCTCGGAAGAACCCACAAAAGGGCAAGGAAAACTCACACCCAGTGGGCAGGGAGAATTCACATCCAGTGGGACGCCAGTGACAATGCTGACTATGAGAAACCTTGGAGAGGACCTCAGATGTGGGCAACCCCCCCCCCTCTAGGGGACCGAAAGCAATGGATGTTGAGCGGGTCTAACATGATACTGTGAAAGTTCAATCCATAGTGGCTCCAAGACAGCAGTGAGAGTCCCGTCCACAGGAAACCATCTCAAGCGGATCAGCAGCGTAGAGATGTCCCCAACCGATACAGGCGAGCGGTCCATCCTGGGTCCCGACGAGCGGTCCATCCTGGGTCTCGACTCTGGACAGTCAGTACTTCATCCATGGTCATCGGACCAGACCCCCTCCACAAGGGAGGGGGGGACATAGGAGAAAGAAAAGAAGCGGCAGATCAACTGGTCTAAAAAGGAGGTCTATTTAAAGGCTAGAGTATACAGATGAGACTTAAGATGAGACTTAAATGCTTCTACTGAGGTAGCATCTCGAACTGTTACCGGGAGGGCATTCCAGAGTACTGGAGCCCGAACGGAAAACGCTCTATAGCCCGCAGACTTTTTTTGGGCTCTAGGAATCCCTAATAAGCCCGAGTCTAAGCACATTGGTTAGGTCATTGGTCGAGAAGGCCTCCGTTCTAGTTCATCCCAAAGGTGTTCTACCGGGTTCAGGTCAGGACTCTGTGCAGGCCAGTCAAGTTGGAGCTTGTTGGAAGAGGAAGGGGCCCGCTCCAAACTGTTCCCACAATTGTCCCAAATGTTTTGACATTCTCGAGCATTCAAAGTTTCTTTCACTGGAACTAATGGGCCAAAACAACCCCACGTCATAATTCCTCCTCCACCAAATTTCACACTCTGCACAATGTCTTTTATGGACCTTGCTTTGTGCACTGTTGCACAGTCATGTGGGCCCGCTCCAAACCGTTTCCACAAGGCTTGGGAGCATGGAATTGTCCAAAATGTTTTGGTATCCTGGAGCATTCAAAGTTCCTTTTACTGGAACTAATGGGCCAAAACAACCACACACCATAATTCCTCCTCCACCAAATTTCACACTCAGTCCGAAATGTACCGTTCTCTTGGCAAACCTCCAAACCCAGACTCGTCCATCAGATTGCCGGATGGAAAAGCGTGATTCATCACTCCTGAGAATGCGTCTCCACTGCTCTATACACCTGTGGCCGGGCCAAGTGATTAGGACACCTGATTCCGATCCTTTGGATGGTGGCCAAATACTTTTGGCAATATAGTGTACATTTAGCTCATGCACACCTTTTCTGTCAGAGAATAAGAAGACTCAGCAACTTTGTCCCGACATCTAGCGAGTATTCAGACCCCTTTAGACTCTAGCGGTGGTTATCGTGACCAAAGTTATCACGGTTATCAATGTTTTCGCGGTATTGTTGAATGTTCTCAAAACTTATTTATGCACACTTCGGAATGTTTTAACCAGGTTATCAAAAAAACAACTTAAAATTAAAGCTGCAAGCAGCGATGGACGGGACCGACTTTTGATGTTGTTTCCTGCCTTTACCCATTCAACATATCTTTACCTGCACTTTACCTACCTCCCCTGCATCCTGGGGTCACACGGGTGCTTCATTCTTTCACCCATACATGCTGGTGCTTCCTGCCATCACCCAGACAACATAACTTTACATGCACATAACCTACCTTCTCTGTATCCTGGAGTCAAACTGATGCCTCCTCCTTTCACCCTGTCAACATATCTTTACCCGCACATTACCTACCTTCTCTGCATTGTGGTCACGCTGGTGCTTCCTGCTTTTAAAAATCAAAACCGGAGCAGTTAGAAAACCTCTTTGCGCAACTTTTAATCAGAAGGGTTCAATCTCTTTTCTGTGCGAGTTTGAAGCCGACACAAGAAACGCGCTTGGATTAGATAATGTTTGAAAAAAGGTGACGGTTTTTACACAACTTTTGTTTTGAAGGGGTAATGGCCAACTTCCTGTTGATTTTTGCTGAAGGATGTAAATGAATGAAATAAAGGTCTAAGTGAGACCTACATAAAGGTTTTTGTTTCATGTCTCTACTACATTCCTACCGGAAGTTACAAGCAGTTTTGTCTGTGTTTTCTTCGTAGGAGTAGTTTTGTCCATGTTTTATTCCTAGGGGGCGCAAGTGCGCAATTTTAAGGTTTTTTTTTTGTTTTTGTTTTTTATTAGATCGCAATTTTCCCCAGTCCTGATGTGTGTGTCCAGTTTGGTGAGTTTTGAAGCATTTTAAGGGGGTCAAATTACAGCTCAAAGAGGCAAAAATTACATTTTTTAGGAAACCTTTGTTTTGAAGGGGTTTTTGCCAACCTCCTGTTGATTTTTGCTGAAGGCGGTCAGTGTATGAAATGTAGGTCTAAGTCAGACCTACATAGAGGTTTTTGATTCATGTCTCTACGACATTCCTAACGGAAGTTACAAGCAGTGTGGTCTGTGTTTTTTCCTAGGGGTCGCTAGAGCGCAATTTTGAGTTTTGGGTTTTGTTTTTTTATTAGATCGCAATTTTCGCCAGTCCTGATGTGTGTGTTAAATTTGGTGAGTTTTGAAGCATGTTAAGGGGGTCAAATTACAGCTCAACGAGGCGGCGGTATAATGATAATAAAACCTTAGAAATACAATAGGGTCCTCTGTCCCAAAGGGACATTCGGTCCCTAATAATTAGACTGTTAGAAAAGCCACAATTGTGCATTGTGGAGGTTCCTTCCCTCCGGGTTCCTGGGACCACCAAGCCCGGACATGACAGTTCATGTTCAGGTTTCCAATACTGTTTTATTTTGGCTTTGATGCAGTCCGTGTTGCTTTGCAGCAAGTGTCTGTTCGTCTCTGTCTTTCTCTCGCTCTTGCTCTCGCTCCAGCTCCACCAACTCTCTCCTCCCCGGCTGCTGCCTTTTAATAGAGCGACAGGTGATTAGATAAGCAGGCCCAGGTGGGCCATCTACGCAGTTGTCGCTGATCTTCGCTGCATTCCCGCAGGCCACGCCCCCCTCCACATGCATGATTTATGTTTATGCTTCACTGTTAGCGTTTTAGTCTCAATATGTCATCTGCTTCATTTAATGGCTAAGCTTTTATTGTTTTAATTGTTGGTTTGTACGGTAATCACTTAAAGTTGCATATCAATGAAAAGTGTGTAACAAATAAAATCTATTATTATTTATTACATCTTTGCAAAATTGCATTAAACAATGTAACAAAGTTTTCCAAAATAAATCAACTTAAGTTATGGAAAAAAATGCCAACATGGCACTGCCATATTTATTATTGAAGTCACAAAGTGCATTTTTTTTTTTTTTTTTTAAACATGCCTCAAAACAGCAGCTTGGAATTTGGGACATGCTCTCCCTTAGAGAGCAAGAGTAGGTTGAGGTGGGCGGGGGGGGTGTATATTGTAGGGTCCTGGAAGAGTTAGTGCTGCAAGGGGTTCTGTGTATTTGTTCTGTTGTGTTTATGTTGTGTTATGGTGCGGATGTTCTCCCAAAATGTGTTTGTCATTCTCGTTTGGTGTGGGTTTATGAGCTTGAACATCAAATATGTTGTCTTTGTAGCATATTCAACTGAATATGGGATGAAAAGGATTTGCAAATCTTTGTATTCCGTTTATATTTACATCTAACACAATTTCCCAACTCATATGGAAAACGGGGTTTGTATATATATTTTTAAATTGCTCTTTTTACCTTTGGTATGAACGTTATTATGGGGTTTGTGTTTGATTGCCAATGAAAGGCATTACCCTAAGAGCACTTCCGGTGTCTAATTACCAACAAATCGCGATAGGAACGTGTGTCGTTTTTGCTCAACATTTTTATGGTTTCCACCCACGTGAAGGGGGTTTCAATCTTGACGACACAGTCAGACTTGGGAGGAAGTGAACCAAGTTCATTGTTTCCCACAGGTCAGGCATCTATTTGTGGTGGTGTGGTCGGGCGGCGGGGGGGGGGGGGGGGGGGGGGGTGACGGTGGCGGCGATGACCAAGAAGAACGCGGAGTTGGAATATACTTACCACACTTTATGTACATATTTATATACATATTTATATAATATTTACATATTTATATAATATGTAACTACAAGCTCAATTCACAGACAGAGTCCCATTGCTTTTATGAGCGAGTCAAAAGCATTAGTAGAAGCATTTAAGTCTCATCTTAAAACTCATCTGTATACTCTAGCCTTTAAATAGACCTCCTTTTTAGACCAGTTGATCTGCCGCTTCTTTTCTTTCTCCTATGTCCCCCCCCTCCCTTGTGGAGGGGGTCCGGTCCGATGACCATGGATGAAGTACTGACTGTCCAGAGTCGAAACCCAGGATGGACCGCTCGTCTGTATCGGTTGGGGACATCTCTACGCTGCTGATCCGCTTGAGATGGTTTCCTGTGGACGGGACTCTCGCTGCTGTCTTGGAGCCACTATGGATTGAACTTTCACAGTATCATGTTAGACCCGCTCGACATCCATTGCTTTCGGTCCCCTAGAGGGGGGGGGTTGCCCACCTCTGAGGTCCTCTCCAAGGTTTCTCATAGTCAGCATTGTCGCTGGCGTCCCACTGGATGTGAATTCTCCCTGCCCACTGGGTGTGAGTTTTCCTTGCCCTTTTGTGGGTTCTTCCGAGGATGTTGTAGTCGTAATGATTTGTGCAGTCCTTTGAGACATTTGTGATTTGGGGCTATATAAATAAACATTGATTGATTGATTGAAAAGCCCCCCCCCAAAAAAAATATATATATATATTATTATTTTTTATTTATTTAATTTTTTTGTTTTTTTGTGGAGGCCGTAATTCTTTCGTGGCGGGCCACCACAAATAAATGAATGTATGGGAAACCCTGAGGTTAGCTTCCCTGATTATGTAGTCCATGTTCATCATGTGACGTCCCCGGTAAGACCAAATTTTTAAATCTTTTACAAACCCCGTTGTGTTAGATGTAAATATAAACAGAATACAGGGATTTGCAAATAATTTTCAAGCCATATTCAGTTGAATATGCTACAAAGACAACATATTTGATGTTCAACCTGATAAACATTTTTTTTTTGCAAATAATCATTAACTTTAGAATTGGATGCCAGCAACACGTGACAAAGAAGTTGGGAAAGGTGGCAATAAATACTGATAAAGTTGAGGAATGCTCATCAAACAATTATTTGGAACATCCCACAGGTGTGCAGGCTAATTGGGAACAGGTGGGTGCCATGATTGGGTATAAAACAGCTTGCCAAAAAATGCTCAGTTTTTCACAAGAAAGGATGGGGCGAGGTACACCCCTTTGTCCACAACTGCGTGAGCAAATAGTCAAACAGTTTAAGAACAACGTTTCTCAAAGTGCAATTGCAAGAAATTTAGGGATTTCAACATCTACGCTCCATAATATCATCAAAAGGTTCAGAGAATCTGGAGAAATCACTCCATGTAAGCGGCTTGGCCGGAAATCAACATTGAATGACCGTGACCTTCGATCCTTCAGATGGCACTGTATCAAAAACCGACATCAATCTCTAAAGGATATCACCACATGGGCTCAGGAACACTTCACAAAACCACTGTCACTAAATACAGTTTATCACTACATCTGTAAGTGCAAGTTAAAGCTCTACTATGCAAAGCGAAAGCCATTTATCAACAACATCCAGAAACATTGCCGGCTTCTCTGGGCCCAAGATCATCTAAGATGGACTGATGCAAAGAGGAAATGTGGTCTGACGAGTCCACATTTCAAATTATTTTGGAAATATTCGACATTGTGTCATCCGGACCAAAGGGGAAGCGAACCATCCAGACTGTTATCGACGCAAAGTTCAAAAGCCAGCATCTGTGATGGTATGGGGGTGCATTAGTGCCCAAGGCATGGGTAACTTACACATCTGTGAAGGCACCATTAATGATGAAAGGTACATACAGGTTTTGGAACAACATATGCTGCCATCCAAGCGCCATCTTTTTCATGGACACCCCTGCTTATTTCAGCAAGACAATGCCAAGCCACATTCAGCACGTGTTACAACAGCGTGGCTTCGTAAAAAAGAGTGTGGGTACTTTCCTTGCATTCCAAACCTGTCTCCCATGGAAAATGTGTGGCGCATTATGAAGCGTAAAATACGACAGCGGAGACCCCGGACTGTTGAACGACTGAAGCTCTACATAAAACAAGAATGGTAAATAATTCCACTTTCAAAGCTTCAACAATTAGTTTCCTCAGTTCCCAAACGTTTGAGTGTTGTTAAAAGAAAAGGTGATGTAATACAGTGGTGAACATGCCCTTTCCCAACTACTTTGGCACGTGTTGCAGCCATGAAATTCTAAGGTAATTATTATTTGCAAAAAAAGAAATTAAGTTTATGAGTTTGAACATCAAATATGTTGTCTTTGTAGCATATTCAACTGAATATGGGTTGAAAAGGATTTGCAAATCATTGTATTCCGTTTATATTTACATCTAACACAATTTCCCAACTCATATGGAAACGGGGTTTGTACTTGCACGGGCTGCAGGAGGAGCATTAATTGGATCTGAAGCCGGTGCTCTTCAGTCTCCAACGCACGCCGCTGCGGCGAATGTGTAATGTAGGAAAAGGAGGCGGCCCGGTGTATTGTGCGACACCTTTAAGCATGCACGATCTGTGCCGCTGCAGCAGAGCATCACGCAGCGTGACAGCTGTGCTCGCTTTCGCCGCACCGCCGTCCCACCCGACGCCGAACGGCGAGGTCGCTGCTCGCCTTTTGGATGAGCTGTTGCCCGCTCACACGTGAAAGACAAACGCCAACAACTGTGTCTCAATTCGCGCACTTCTGAGAGTGCACTCACTCTGAGAAGTAGTGCACGGAAAATGGACTAAACCAGGGGTGTCAAACTCAAATACAGAGTGGGCCAAAATGTAAAACTGAACAAAGCCGCGGGCCAAGGTTGAACAAATGAACCTTATAATAGGGACCCAAACAAGTTTTGCATTGAATATTGACCAAGTAAGACTTATTTAACTTTATAGTGACATGCAAAATCCAGTTTCAAATAATAATGATTTAAAAATGTCAATGGCATATCAAATTAAATAAAAACACAAATTTAAAGCCTTTTTTCGGCGGCGGGTTTGAGTTGGGACGGGGTTTGGTGGTAGCGGGGGTGTATATTGTAGTGTCCCGGAATAGTTAGTGATGCAAGGGATTCTGGGTATTTGTCCGGTTGTGTTACGGTGCAGATTTTCTCTCCCGAAATGTTTGTCATTCTTGTTTGCTGCGGGTTCACAGTGTGGCGCATATTTGTAACAGTGTTAACCTTGTTTATAGTGACATGCAAAATCCAGTTTCAAATAATAATAATTTAAAAATATCAATGGCATATCAAATTAAATAAAAACACAAATTTAAAGCCTTTTTTCGGCGGCGGGTTTGAGTTGGGACGGGGTTTGGTGGTAGCGGGGGTGTATATTGTAGTGTCCCGGAATAGTTAGTGATGCAAGGGGTTCTGGGTATTTGTCCGGTTGTGTTTATGTTGTGTTACGGTGCGGATTTTCTCCCGAAATGTTTGTCATTCTTGTTTGCTGCGGCTTCACAGTGTGGCGCATATTTGTAACAGTGTTAACCTTGTTTATACAGCCACCCTCAGTGTGACCTGTATGGCTGTTCACCAAGTATGCCTTGCATACACTTGTGTGTGTGTATGAGCCGCATATGTTATGTGAGAGGGCCGGCACGCTGTTTTTGTGGAAGAAAAGCGGACGTGGCGACATGTAGAGAACGCCAAAAGCAGTGCTTTTACGGCCCGCTCCTAATATTATTGTCCGGGTGGAAATCGGGAGAAATTCGGGAGGGGCGCTGAACTTCGGGAGTCTCCCGGGAAAATTGGGTATTAGCGGTAAATGTGGTGTTACAGCGGCGGGCCAGCTCTAATGTTAATTTGATATTGCTTCAAGGGCCAAATGAAATTACACGGCGGGCCAAATTTGGCCCGCGGGCCAGAGTTTGACACCCATGGACTAAACAGTGAAGGTGCAGTGCCGGATCTTTACCACACTCAGTGTTAGTTTGGTCCCCTATCGCAGTGGGGAGAGTGGCCGTGCGCAACCCGAGCGTCCCTGGTTCAATTCCCACCTAGTACCAACCTCGTCACGTCCGTTGTGCCCTGAGCAAGACACTTCACCCTTGCTCCTGATGGGTGCTGGTTAGCGCCTTGCATGGCAGCTCCCTCCATCAGTGTGTGAATGTGTGTGTGAATGGGTAAATGTGGAAGTAGTGTCAAAGCGCTTTGAGTACCTTGAAGGTAGAAAAGCGCTATACAAGTACAACCCATTTATTTATCATTTATTTATTAACTCCCAAACAAAAAAATGGTGTCATAAACTCCGCCTCTTTTGAAGCATGGGGTTCGAGCAGGGTTTTTTCTTACTTTTTTTGACATCGGAGCCCAACTTTTCCACTACAAAGATGCCCGGTGTCCAATCAACTTTTTAACACTGAATTAGTAATCTTACTCTTGATTATAATGGTATTAAATAATTATTTGTAACCCTTGTCAAATTATATGAAAATACGTGTTAATCACAAAGAGTATTCATTTTAATTTATCATATTGTAACGCAAAAGCAAGACAACTTGAAGTATCGTTACGACACTGTCAGGTTCAAACACTGATGACATCTATTAAACGGACAAGAATCAAGGAATCATGCAGAGATGGAGTTCAATTTAGCTCATGAGGAGAACGCATGGAGCTGCACACTTAGTCACTGTCTCGCCCTACGCTCTAAGGCAGTGGTTCGCAACCTTTTTTCAGTGATGTACCCCCTGTGAACATTTATTTAATTCAAGTACCCCCAAATCAGAGCAAAGCATTTTTGGTTGAAAAGTAAAATACAGCACTATGTCATCAGTTTCTGATTTATTACATGATATAACAGTGCAAAATATTGCTCATTTGTAGTGGTCTTTCTTGAACAATGTGGCAAAAAAGATATAAAAATAACTAAAAAACGTGTTGAAAAATAAGCAAGTGATTCAATTATGAATCGATATTTCTACACATAGAAGTAATCATCAACTTAAAGTGCCCTCTTTGGGGATTGTAACAGAGATCCATCTGGATTCATCAACTTCATTCTAAACATTTCTTCACAGAAAAAGAAATCCTTACTGTCAATATTTATGGAACATGTCCACAAAAAATCTAGCTGTCAACACTGAATATTGCATTGTTGCTTTGTTTCACAGTTTATGAACTTACATTCATATTTTGTTGAAGTATTATTCAATTAATATATTTATAAAGGATTTTTGAATTGTCGCTATTTTTAGAATATTTTTGAAAAAAATCTCTTCAAGTATCCCCAAGGGTACGCGTACCCCCATTTGAGAACCACTGCTCTAAGGTACAGCTCCCGCTTCCCTCTATTTATTCAGGAGCTCCTGAGTCAAACGGAATGTGCTGAGGGCCTTGTGACTTCACCTTTTCTCTGCCTCTCTGCTGTCGTCTTATCTCCGTTGAGGTCCCTGAAGTCCTTGGCTGTTAGGGGGCTAAAACAAAGATAACATCTGCGGCTGAGGCCACCCCTCAGACAAGAAAATGTTGTCCTTGCACAGATAGAAAAAGTACAGCTTGAGCACAATAGCTAATAACTATAACAACAGACTTTAAGAATACTAATTTTGTGATAACTTACACATAATTATTCTAACAGACACACTAAAAGATGTGCGTCGTTTATTCTATCAAAGACATCAAGCGACTCAAAAGGGCGGTCTCAACAAACCCCCACCTTTGGGTAAATGCCCTGACAGTCCCTTAAAGGGGCCGCACCGAATGACGCTCTCTTAACTGCATATATGAATGCTAAACAAGAACAACATTGTTATGAGCACAATACAACAATGGCAGTGAATGGCGAAAGTCAAGTAAACAGGTGTGGTGAATGATGTCCTTAAGGCAACCGCTACAACATAAACCTTAGGCTTAGGTCAGGCTGATTAGAAAAATAAATACTGGCCAAATATACTGCATACAAATGTACTCATAAATAACTGACTAAACATATATAAACAAATATGTTGTAGTAAAATAAACTCAATTCATAATGAGTATGTTTCTTAACTAGGTTGTCAATAAATTTAAATGAAAATAAAGATTCACCACTTTAGTCATAATTTTTGCACTTGAGAAACTTCTTTATGACTTTAGCTCCAGGCGTCTTCTGTTTGTTTGATGTTGTCATTACTGCCACAAGTGGTGAAAAATTGTATTGCAACTAGAAATGTCCGATAATGGCTTTTTTGACAATATCCGATATTCCGATATTGTCCAACTCTTTATTACTGATTCTGATCTATACAGTCGGAGAATGAACACACTATTATGGGACGGCGTGGCGCAGTGGGGAGAGTGGCCGTGCGCAACCCGAGGGTCCCTGGTTCAAATCCCACCTAGTACCAACCTCGTCACGTCCGTTGTGTCCTGAGCAAGACACTTCACCCTTGCTCCTGATGGGTGCTGGTTGGCGCCTTGCATGGCAGCTCCCCTCCATCAGTGTGTGAATGTGTGTGTGAATGGGTAAATGTGGAAGTAGTGTCAAAGCGCTTTGAGTACCTTGAAGGTAGAAAAGCGCTATACAAGTACAACCCATTTATCATTTATTATGCCTAATTTTTTTGTGCATTAAACAATGTAACAAGGTTTTCCAAAATAAATCAACTCAAGTTATAGGAAAAAATGCCAACATGGCACTGCCATATTTATTATGGAAGTCACAAAGTGCATTATTTTTTTTAACAGCTTGGAATTTGGGACATGCTCTCCCTGAGAGAGCATGAGGGATTTGAGGTGGGCGGGATTGGGGTTGTATATTGCAGCGTCCCGGAAGAGTTAGGGTATTTGTTCTGTTGTGTTTATGTTGTGTTACGGTGCGGATGTTCTCCCGAAATGTTGTTTGTCATTCTCGTTTGGTGTGGGTTCACAGTGTGGCGCATATTTCTTAATGTTTTTTATGCGGCCACTCTCAGTGTGACCTGTAAGGCTGTTGACTGTGTATGCTTTGCATTCACTTGTGTGTGTGAAAAGCCGTAGGTATTATGGGATTGGCGCTTTGTACTTCTCCTTACGTCCGTGTACACAGCGGCATTTTAAGAAGTCATAAATTGTATTTTTGGAAACTGATACCCATAATTTTGAGACCGATACGGATCATTCCCGATATTACATTTTAAAGCAATATCGTACATCTCTAACAATGTTGACATTTATAGTTGTATTTGATGAAAAACACTACTCACAAACGGTGCCTGCAACAGCAACAAACATGGCAGTAGACACAAAGTTAAATCATGAAATGCAAACTTAACCTCACAAAAACGATACATATTTACCCGGGAGAGTCTTGATACCATCGAGAGGAGCCAGATGAGGTGGTTCGAGCATCTGGTCAGGATGCCACCCGAACGTCTCCCGAGGGAGGTGTTTAGGGCACGTCCAACCGACAGGAGGCCATGGGGAAGACCCAGGACACGTTGGGAAGACTATGTCTCCCGGCTGGCCTGGGAACGCCTCGGGATCCCCTGGGAGGGGCTGGACAAAGTGGTTGGGGAGAGGGAAGTCTGGGCTTCCCTGCTTAGGCTGCTGCCCCCGCGACCCGACCTCGAATAAGCGGAAGAAGATGATGGATGGATGGAGTCTTGATACCAATGTCCTTGACCCAGCCACACACAAAGAAGTTGTAGACATCCAAGTTTCATCTGTCTACACAGCGGCGTTTTAAAAAGTCATAAGTTGTACTTTTTGAAACCGATACCGATCATTTTGAAACCGATACCGATAATTTCCGATATATTCAAAGCATTTATCGGCCGTCCGATATTATTGGACATCTCTAGTTACATCCTTAGTGTGGACTGATGATTCTGCGTGATTTTTGTTTTATTTTTTTGTTTTTATTTGCGACTTCAGCGCTGGCCGGCGAGTGTGTCTCATCAGGACGCGTCAGCTGTTGCGAGGCGGCGTGTGAGCGCGGTGTTACTTTCACAGGCGACCCGCTGCGCCGCACTGATCGAGTCGGTAGCACCGCAGACCCCCGAGGCCCACTTTCACACGTGATGTGTTTGGGAAAAGACCACCAGCCAGCGCCTGTGACAGCCAAGTGTGTGTGTGTGTGTGTGTGTGTTCTTGTATTTCTGGCCTTCTTGAGACATCAACAAGGAAAAATAGCTTCCATATGAGGAGGTGTGAACAAGTTAGGACATAAATCATGGTCCCAATACGGAAAACCATTGCATCTAATATGGAGGCAAATACTAGAGTCCGTGAACATTGCTCCAAAGTCAGGATTTTTTTGTTGATTTATTGTGCATACAAAAGTAAACATTGACAGGTGCAAAGTTAGCAATATTTGATAAAACAAGTGGGCATCTAATAGAGAATGTCTCATGTGCACCCCTGGTGGTGAAATCTATCAAAGTTAGGTTGGTCCCAAAAAGGAGGAATTTATTTTCAAATTGACTGTGTGTCTGTTTTAAAAGTGCTCCCCCTCTGGCCAACATATGAAATAACAAGTGTGTGTAAAGAAATTGAAATGCGCATCGTTTGGCCAATATTAGTAAAAATAATCAAATAGATATGTATATAGAAACATACTGTAATAACTTGAAGTAAATAATGAAGATTAAAAAACAAATACAAACAAAAAAATGACCAAAAAGCAGGCTTTTTCTCACAATGTGTCGACTTTTTTCTTATACAGATGGGAGCAATTTCTCATATTCTTTCTGTTTATGTAATATTGCAACATTTTATCATAAAATGATTACTTTTTTATGTAAAATGGTGACATTTGTCACATAAAATTCTGACTTATCACAATATGTCCAATGTTTTTTGTTGTTCTTGTAAAATAGTGACTTTTTTGGAATTAAATGATTACTTTTGTCATAATTTTGCCAAGTAAAACTCTGATTATTTTAATATTGCCAAAATGTGAGTTTTCTTATAAAATTGTGACTTTTGTCGATTAAAATTTTGACTCTTTTTAACATAATTGTCAGAAATTTTTAAGTTTTCTTATAACATTGTGACTTTTGTCGAGTAAAATTACGACTCCTTTCATAAAATTGCCAAAATGTTTCAAATTGCGACTGTTATTGAGTAAAATTCTGACTTTTATCATAATATTGCACAAATGTTTAGTGTTTCTTGTAAAATTTTGACTTGCATTGAGTTAAATTATGACTTACTATAATACTGCCAAAAATGTTTTCTTGTTTTTCTTGTGAAATTCTAACTCGTCTTTCACAATATTTATATTTTCATAGTATGTTGTAAATAAAATTTTTCATATATCTCGAAAGGGTGGTTCTAAAGAGGTAGGCATTTTTCAGAGGTCTCAAGAAGGTAACAAATACAAGAATATACAAATAAGGATTAAAAATCAATTACAAACAAAATATTAACTATAAGTAGTTATTTTCTCACGTGTTGACTTTTTTCTTATAAAATTGGGAACAATTTCTCATATTATTTCTGAACAATTTCTCTTATTATTGCAATATTTTCTCCTAAAATTATAACTTTTTTGCAAAATGATTACTTTTTGATGCAAAATGATGACATTTGTCATATAAAATTCAGACTTTTATCACAATATCGCCAATTTTTTTGTTGCTCTTGTAAAATAGTGACATTTTTGGAGTAAAATCATGACTTTTGTCATAATTTTGCCTAATAAAATTCAGATTATTATAATATTGCCAAAAAATTTTGTTTTTTTTAATTGTGACTTTTGTCGAGTAAAATTATGACTCTTTTCATAAAAGTGCAAACATTTTTAAATTGCGACTGTTGAGTAAAATTCCAACTTTTATCATAATATCGCACAAATGTTCAGTTTTTCTTGTAAAATTTTGACTTGTGTTGAGTAAATTTACGACTTTTCATCATATTGCCAACATTTTAAATTTTTCTCAAAAAGTATTTTTATAAAATTGGGACTTTTGTAAAGGAAATTTAAGGTTCTTTTCATAAAATTGCCAAGATTTTAAAGTTTTCTTATAACATTGTGACTTTTATCGAATAAAATTACGACTCTTTTCATAAAAATGCGACTGTTTTTGAGTAAAATTCCAACTTTTATCATAATATTGCACAAATGTTCCGTTTTCTTGCAACATTTTGAATTGCGTTCAGTAAAATTAAGACTTTTTATAATATTGCCAACATTTTTAAGTTTTCTCATAAAATTACGAGTAAAATTACAACTCTTTTCATAAAATTGCCAACATTTTAAAGTTTTGTTATAATATTGTGACTTTTGTCGAGTAAAATTACGACTCTTTTCATAAAATTACCAACATTTTAAAGTTTTCTTATAAAATTGTGACTTTTGTCGAGTAATATTAAAACTCTTTTCATGTAATTGCCAACATTTTAAAATTGCGACTGTTATTGAGTAAAATTCTAACTTTCATCACAATATTGCACAAATGTTCCGTTTTTCTTGCAACATTTTGACTTGCGATGAATAAAATTATGGCTTTTTATAATATTGCCAAAATGTTAATTTTCTCAAAAAATTGTGACTTTTGTCGAGTAAAATTACGACTCCTTTCATAAAATTGCCAAAATGTTTCAAATTGCGACTGTTATTGAGTAAAATTCTGACTTTTATCATAATATTGCACAAATGTTTAGTGTTTCTTGTAAAATTTTGACTTGCATTGAGTTAAATTATGACTGACTATAATACTGCCAAAAATGTTTTCTTGTTTTTCTTGTGAAATTCTAACTCGTCTTTCACAATATTTATATTTTCATAGTATGTTGTAAATAAAATTTTTCATATATCTCGAAAGGGTGGTTCTAAAGAGGTAGGCATTTTTCAGAGGTCTCAAGAAGGTGACAAATACAAGAATATACAAATAAGGATTAAAAAACAATTACAAACAAAATATTAACTATAAGTAGTTATTTTCTCACGTGTTGACTTTTTTCTTATAAAATTGGGAACAATTTCTCATATTTCTGAACAATTTCTCTTATTATTGCAATATTTTCTCCTAAAATTATAACTTTTTTGTAAAATGATTACTTTTTGATGCAAAATGATGACATTTGTCATATAAAATTCAGACTTTTATCACAATATCGCCAATTTTTTTGTAGCTCTTGTAAAATAGTGACATTTTTGGAGTAAAATCATGACTTTTGTCATAATTTTGCCTAATAAAATTCAGATTATTATAATATTGCCCAAAAATTTAGTTTTTTTTTAATTGTGACTTTTGTCGAGTAAAATTATGACTCTTTTCATAAAAGTGCAAACATTTTTAAATTGCGACTGTTGAGTAAAATTCCAACTTTTATCATAATATCGCACAAATGTTCAGTTTTTCTTGTAAAATTTTGACTTGTGTTGAGTAAATTTACGACTTTTCATCATATTGCCAACATTTTAAATTTTTCTCAAAAAGTATTTTTATAAAATCGGGACTTTTGTAAAGGAAATTTAAGGTTCTTTTCATAAAATTGCCAAGATTTTAAAGTTTTCTTATGACATTGTGACTTTTGTCGAATAAAATTACGACTCTTTTCATAAAAATGCGACTGTTTTTGAGTAAAATTCCAACTTTTATCATAATATTGCACAAATGTTCCGTTTTCTTGCAACATTTTGAATTGCGTTCAGTAAAATTAAGACTTTTTATAATATTGCCAACATTTTTAAGTTTTCTCATAAAATTACGAGTAAAATTACAACTCTTTTCATAAAATTGCCAACATTTTAAAGTTTTGTTATAAGATTGTGACTTTTGTCGAGTAAAATTACGACTCTTTTCATAAAATTGCCAACATTTTAAAGTTTTCTTATAAAATTGTGACTTTTGTCGAGTAATATTAAAACTCTTTTCATGTAATTGCCAAAATTTTAAAATTGCGACTGTTATTGAGTAAAATTCGAACTTTTATCACAATATTGCACAAATGTTCCGTTTTTCTTGTAACATTTTGACTTGCGATGAATAAAATTATGGCTTTTTATAATATTGCCAAAATGTTAATTTTCTCCAAAAATTGTGACTTTTGTCGAGTAAAATTACGACTGTTTTCATAAAATTGCCAAAATGTTTGAAATTGCGACTGTTGGGTAAAATTCCGACTTTTATCATAATATTGCACAAATATTATTTTTTTTTTGTAAAATTTTGACTTGCGTTTAGTAAAATTACAACTTTTATTATAATATGGCCAAACATTTTGTCTTATTTCTCTTGTGGAATTCCAACCCATTTTTCACAACAAGCTTTTTTTATATTTGCATAGTATGTATACTGTTTAGCGGTTTAGCTCAGTTGGTAGAGTGGCCGTGCCAGCAACTTGAGGGTTGCAGGTTCGATTCCCGCTTCTGCCATCCTGGTCACTGCCGTTGTGTCCTTGGGCAAGACACTTTACCCACCTGCTCCCAGTGCCACCCACACTGGTTTGAATGTAACTTAGATATTGGGTTTCATTATGTAAAGCGCTTTGAGTCACTTGAGAAAAAGCGCTATATAAATATAATTCACTTAATGTTGTAAATACAAATCTTCGTATATCTAGAAAGGGTGGTCCTAAAGAGGTAGGCATTTTTCAGAGGTTCCAAGAAGGTAACAAATACAAGAGTGTGTGTGTGTGTGTGTGTGTGTGTGTCAGTGTGTGTCAGCTGTTTCTCACTGCCTCATTTCGACCTCCACCTGATCACCCCAACACACATGCTTTGGCACCCCAATGGTCTCGAGAAGAAGCTCCACCCGTCCTGGCTGTGATTGAGTTTCAAAACAAACCTACCCCCTCCTGCCCCAATTTCCAAGCCCCAGCTTTTCCCACCATGGAGGAGGTGTTTATTGACACCCCAAAATACCACACAGTCCTTCACACACACTTCACTTATGCATGTTTTGAGCGGAGGTAGGATAAGTCAGGGGTTCTGAACATTTTTGACCTCGGGGCCCAACTTTTTCCACTACAGAGGGTCCTGGGGCCCACTTACATATTACCATGATTTTACTCGTATTAAATAATATTATCTATCTTCCAGTTTAAAGGCCTACTGAAAGCCACTACTAGCGACCACGCAGTCTGATAGTTTATATATCAATGATGAAATATTAACATTGCAACACATGCCAATACGGCCTTTTTAGTTTACTAAATTGCAATTTTAAATTTCGCGCAAAGTATCCTGTTGAAAAACGTTGGTATGATGATGACGTGTGCGCGTGACATCTTGGGTTGTAGCGGACATTTTTTTTCAGCCCTATCCCAGCTATAAGTAGTTATCTTTAATCGCATAATTCAACTGTATTGTGGACATCTGTGTTGCCGAATCTTTTGCAATATGTTCAATGAATAATGGAGACGTCAAAGAAGAAAGCTGTAGGTGGGAATATGCAAAAACTTTTTAAAGAAATCTTTTCTCGCTGCCCAGACTCCGCATTTAGTGGCCCCCAGGTAAATTGTGTTTGAGACCCATGCGCTACACCAAAAAACGATCTATTTATTAATATTATTCCGCCGCAAAACTTTGGCGCGCTCCAGAGCCCACAGTTTTCGCTCAAGTAACAACATGTTTGGCTCAATTGGGAATTGCGAGCAACCTAATAAACTTATTCAAAAATATCCCAGTTTAACCGGAATTCCCGGGCTTCAGCTCCTCCTTCACCACAACGGATCGATACAGCGTTTTTTCGCCTCTCGATCTCACAATCCACTCTTCCCTCACCCGTGAACAAGAATACTTGAACTCCTCCACCTGGGGCATACTTGCCAACCCTGAGACCTCCGATTTCAGGAGGTGGGGCGTGGGGGGCTGGTGGCATGGTCGGGGGGGGCGTATTTAAGAGTGGAGGAGTATATTTACTGCTAGAATTCTTTAGAATTCTTTCAGTGAATTCTAGCTATATGTATGTATTTATTTCATTATATATAAGTGAAGTGAATTATATTTATATAGCGCTTTTCTCTAGTGACTCAAAGCGCTTTGCATAGTGAAACCCAATATCTAAGTTACATTTAAAGCAGTGTAGGTGGCACTGGGAGCAGGTGGGTAAAGTGCATTGCCCAAGGACACAACGGCAGTGACTAGGATGGCGGAAGCGGGAATCGAACCTGCAACCCTCAAGTTGCTGGCACGGCCACTCTACCAACCGAGCTATGCTGCCCCATTGATATATATATATATATATATATATATATATATATATATATATATATGTATATATATATATATGTATATATATATATATGTATATATATATATATATATATATATATATATATGTATATATATATATATATGTATATATATATATATATGTATATATATATATATATATATATATATATATATGTATATATATATATATATGTATATATATATATATATATATATATGTATATATATATATATATATATATATATATATATATATATATATATATATATATATATATATGTATATATATATATATATATCCCTCAGGAGGAAGATGAAGGCTTGCAAAAAAACCCCCAAAAAACTACAGTGTCCATATTTAGACTCAAAGGAAGACATGCAGATTAGTGAGAAAAAAAAACATCAACCCAAAAAAAGCCCAGCATCCTTGCCTGGTCGTTGCAAAGTGCAAGACGCCTTATATGGTCGTGGTTAGGCAGTATCACGGTGTATTATTTGGCAAAGGGGTGCTTTACCTTTTTGACCTCAGGGCCTGGGGACACACTCAAATATTAACACGGAATTATTCATTAAATATATCTAAATTACTTACAGATTAACAGGTTAAACCTTGTCAAGTGATATAAAAAGATGTCCATCCATCCAGCCATTTCTACCGCTTATTCCCTTTGGGGTGGCGGGGGGCGCTGGTATATATATATATATATATATATATATACATATATATATATATATATGTATATATATATATATATATATATATATATATATATATATATATATATATATGTATATATATACATATATATATATATATATGTATATATATATATATATATATATATATATATATATATATATATATATATAGGGTAGCAACGGTGGACAGGGGTTTGTGCATGTGCCTCACAATACGAATGTCCTGAGTTCAATCCCTGACTCAGGATCTTTCTGTGTGGAGTTTGCATGTTCTCCCCGTGACTGCGTGGGTTCCCTCCGGGTACTCCGGCTTCCTCCCACCTCCAAAGACATGCACCTGGGGATAGGTTGATTGGCCCTGTGATGAGGTCGCAACTTGTCCAGGGTGTACCCCGCCTTCCGCCCATGTCCAGCTGATATACGCTCCACCACCCCACGCGACCCCGAAAGGGACAAGCGGTAGAAAATGAATGGATGGATGCTTCGACATTATCTGCTTATGTCAGCTTTTTACATTGCTAAATGTCAAGTGTTAAAAAAAGGCTCCTCTACCAATTTTTCCTCGGTATTTTCTTTTCGTTTGTCTCCTTCGCGGCTTTATTTCCTTTTTTCTTGTAATGGATCCTCGTCCAAGAGCCGGCGTTTATATTTAGAAGCGGGGCGTAGTGGCCCTCTCTCATTATAGCGTCACGTTGACCTTTCAGCCACCAGATGATCCTGCAGCAGAAAGTCCACAGACGGACTTCCTGGCAATAATATGACATCATTATAAAGCAGCCAATAGAATCACGGCTTATTTTCCTGCCTCTCTTTAAGTGGCTCTGATGTCATTGCCTGGGTTGCCATGAACGCTGAAGGCTTAGTGTGGCTTTACCATTTGGGTGCACCGGATTATAAGGCGCATTAAACAAGTCTAAATGTAAAACACTTCCTTGTGGTCTACATAACATGTTATGGTGGTTCTTTGGTCAAAATGTTGCATAGATGATGTTTTACACATCATCTTCAAGCCGCTTTCTGACAATCCGATCCAGATGCGCTGTTTTGTGGTCGGTCTTATCTACGTGCCTCCACTTCGACAGCGTCTTCTCCCCTTCATCTTTTTTGTAGCGGTGTAGCGTGCAAGGACGGGAGTGGAAGAAGTGTCCACAGATGGAGCTAAATGTTTTAATGACATTCAGACTTTACTTCAATCAGTAACGGCGTAGCATCTCCTCATCCGGAAACAACCCGTGGAAAACCTTCCGACCGGAACTCTCTAATAACTAAAGTTCCTCGGGTGAATAATGTAAACTCACTACACCGGTATGTTTTAGCGCTTTCCTGGCGAGTTTACCTTCTGCCCGATTGTAGCTGAGATAGGCACCGGAGCTCCCCGCGACCCCTGAGGGAATAAGCGGTAGAAAAGGGATGGATGGATGGCGAGTTTACTGACAGATATAAGTAAGAACTTTACACTACTTTATATTAGAAATGGAGGCTGAATGTACCATGACAAGAATTTCGAGAAAAAGAAGAAGCTTATCGACTATGGTGTCAGCAAGGAGTACAAAGGCGGACTCACGCAATTTTTCAGGATTTATGCAGATCCCAAATACAGATCAGCAGATACCAGAAGGTACGAAAAGTTGCTTTTGCGTAATATTGCGAAACATAACTCCAGATAATATGTCGGAGCCGAGGATGTTATCGTGGCTTGTGCAGCCCTTTGAGACACTCATGATTTAGGGTTATATAAGTAAACATTACACAAATACGGTATTAGCTTTCACTGTTATGCTGATGACACCCAACTCTACATGCCCCTAAAGCTGACCAACACGCCGGACTGTAGTCAGCTGGAGCCGTGTCTTAATGAAATTAAACAATGGATGTCCGCTAACTTTTTGCAACTTAATGCCAAAAAAACGGAAATGCTGATTATCGGTCCTGCTAGACACCGACCTCTATTTAATAATACAACTTTAACATTTGACAACCAAATAATAAAACAAGGTGACTCTGTAAAAAATCTGGGTATTATCTTCGACCCAACTCTCTCCTTTGAGTCACACATTAAAAGCGTTACTAAAACGGCCTTCTTTCATCTCCGTAATATCGCTAAAATTCGCTCCATTCTGTCCACTAAAGACGCTGAGATCATTATGCTTGCGTTTGTTACGTCTCGTCTCGATTACTGTAACGTATTATTTTCGGGTCTCCCCATGTCTAGCATTAAAAGATTACAGTTGGTACAAAATGCGGCTGCTAGACTTTTGACAAGAACAAGAAAGTTTGATCACATTACGCCTGTACTGGCTCACCTGCACTGGCTTCCTGTGCACTTAAGATGTGACTTTAAGGTTTTACTACTTACGTATAAAATACTACACGGTCTAGCTCCATCCTATCTTGCCGATTGTATTGTACCATATGTCCCGGCAAGAAATCTGCGTTCAAAAGACTCCGGCTTATTAGTGATTCCTAGAGCCCAAAAAAAGTCTGCGGGCTATAGAGCGTTTTCCGTTCGGGCTCCAGTACTCTGGAATGCCCTCCCGGTAACAGTTCGAGATGCTACCTCAGTAGAAGCATTTAAGTCTCATCTTAAAACTCATCTGTATACTCTAGCCTTTAAATAGACCTCCTTTTTAGACCAGTTGATCTGCCGCTTCTTTTCTTTCTCCTATGTCCCCCCCTCCCTTGTGGAGGGGGTCCGGTCCGATGACCATGGATGAAGTACTGACTGTCCAGAGTCGAGACCCAGGATGGACCGCTCGTCGGGACCCAGGATGGACCGCTCGCCTGTATCGGTTGGGGACATCTCTACGCTGCTGATCCGCTTGAGATGGTTTCCTGTGGACGGGACTCACTGCTGTCTTGGAGCCACTATGGATTGAACTTTCACAGTATCATGTTAGACCCGCTCGACATCCATTGCTTTCGGTCCCCTAGAGGGGGGGGGGGGTTGCCCACATCTGAGGTCCTCTCCAAGGTTTCTCATAGTCAGCATTGTCACTGGCGTCCCACTGAATGTGAATTCTCCCTGCCCACTGGGTGTGAGTTTTCCTTGCCCTTTTGTGGGTTCTTCCGAGGATGTTGTAGTCGTAATGATTTGTGCAGCCCTTTGAGACACTCGTGATTTAGGGCTATATAAGTAAACATTGATTGATCGATTGACACACACACCATAACAATACTCCTATGTTTAATGCGCTGACAATCCATCAAGGGGTGTGGCTTCATAGCTTACCAAAGTCGTACTAAAACATTTTGATAGGTTTTTGAGCGCCGCGTGTAATATCCCATATTTTCAATGGAACATATAAAATGTTCTTGTTTACTTGAGGCATATTGCCATCATGGTGCAGTCTACACATATCTCTTATGTTTGACTGCCATCTCCTAGTCACACTTGTCATTACACCATGTACCAAATAAAATTTCTTCGAGGTCGGTAAGCAAAACCGGAATTATTCCGTACATTAGGCGCACCGGGTTATAAGGCGCACTGTCGAGTTTTGAGGGAAAAAAAGAGGATTTTAAGTGCGCCTGATAGTCCGTAAAATACGGTACCGACTGCATCTGAGGTAAACACGCTAAACAAGGCCTTAGTTACATTTAAGAAGGACGCTACACCAGCAGCCTTCTTTCCTTTCCTTCCCTCCCGCCCCTCTGCTGCACTCGCAGCATTCGCAGAGTCGTGACCACACGGATGGATGCGCACACGCGGCGGGAAAGATGATGGCGAGGAGGGCGGAGCATCAGCCTCACCTCCCAGCCGGCCGGGAATGGCGGAGGAGGAAAGGTAGAGAAAGGGATGGCGGAGAGATGGATGCAAGGAAGTATGAAGGACGGAGGAAGAGGGATGCAGGTCAAAAAGGAACAGCAGGGAGCAAGGATGGATGAGCGGGGAAGGAAGGAAGGAAGGAAGGAGGGAGGAAGGGAGTGATGGGAAGGACACGTGAGGAAGGAGGGAGGAGGACATGGAGAAAGGTGGCAGTGGATGATGACTTGATGGGAAAATGCAAGAAAAGGAGTTTTCAAACGTGTGCAATTGGAAGAAGGGAACACACACACACACACACACACACACACACACACACACACACACACACACACACACACACACACTAAGCCGGGGGTCGGCCCTCATGGCTCCCTGGAATCTTTTTTTTTTCAGAAATGTATGAAAATGGAAAAAGAGGAAGGAAAAAATGTTTTCATGTATTTTCTGTAGGAGGACAAACATGACACAAACCTTCCCTGTTGTCAGAAATCCCACTGTTTATTTTCAACGTGCTTCTTTGTTGAGCGCCGTTTTGTCCTACTCGTTTCAGCGGTCCTTGAACTCACCGTAGTTTGTTTACATGTACAAATTTCTCCGACGCTGCCACGGAAAGACGTGGTTTATGCCACTCCTCCTTTCATTTTGTCCACCAAACGTTTTATTCTGTGCGATAATGCACTTAGGTGAGCATTGTTGATGTTATTGACTTGTGTGGAGTGCTAATTAGGCATATTTGGTCCCTGCATGACCGCAAGCTATTTAGGCTAGCTGTATGTACATATTGCATCATCATGCCTCGTTTGTAGCTATTTTTGAGATCATTTAATTCCCTTTACTTGTATCCCTTGTGTATTTAATTTATATTTGCATGTCTCATGAAACACTATCTGTGTGTATGATTGGCTGCATTTCTCATAGTTGTCTGTGTGCCGTGTTGTTCCAGACCACAGCAAACACACATTGTAATGATTTCATTAGAAGAAGACAGCCTGGTGTTTCCTTAAACTTGGACACACACAACTTTACCTTTGGCCATTCTGAGCCAGTCATTTCCAGGAGTTATCTCACCCTTTGGAGGCTCCATTTTACTAACAGTTTTTAATGTTGTAAAGAACATTAAAAAGAATAAATATAAACATCTGTCAACAAAGATTGGCATCAGCCGGCGACACATACTTTTTTGATAGTAGGCTACTATAGACACTTACATCATTTGTTGCCTTCATTATAACACTTTTATAAGACTTTTAAAGTCATTTTGATAGTAGGCTACTATAGACACTTACATCATTTGTTGTCTTCATTATAACACTTTTATAAGACTTTTAAAGTCATTTTGATAGTAGGCTAATATAGCTAATATAGACACTTACATCATGTGTTGCCTTCATTATAACACTTATATAAGACTTTTAAAGTCATTTTGATAGTAGGCTTATAGACACTTACATCATGTGTTGCCTTCATTATAACACTTATATAAGACTATTAAGGTCATTTTGATAGTAGGCTAATATAGCTAATATAGACACTTACATCATGTGTTGTCTTCATTATAACACTTATATAAGACTTTTAAAGTCATTTTGATAGTAGGCTAATAGACACTTACATCATGTGTTGCCTTCATTATAACACTTATACAAGGCTTTTAAAGTCATTTTGATAGTAGGCTAATATAGCTAATATTGACACTTACATCATGTGTTGTCTGCATTATAACACTTATATAAGACTTTTTAAGTCATTTTGATAGTAGGCTAATATAGACACTTACATCATGTGTTGCCTTCATTATAACACTTATACAAGGCTTTTAAAGTCATTTTGATAGTAGGCTAATATAGCTAATATTGACACTTACATCATGTGTTGTCTGCATTATAACACTTATATAAGACTTTTAAAGTCATTTTGATAGTAGGCTAATAGACACTTACATCATGTGTTGCCTTCATTATAACACTTATATAAGACTATTAAGGTCATTTTGATAGTGGGCTAATATAGCTAATATAGACACTTACATCATGTGTTGTCTGCATTATAACACTTATATAAGACTTTTAAAGTCATTTTGATAGTAGGCTAATATAGACACTTACATCATGTGTTGCCTTCATTATAACACTTATATAAGACTTTTAAAGTCTTTTTGAGAGTAGGCTAATATAGACACTTACATCATGTGTTGTCTGCATTATAACACTTATATAAGACTTTTAAAGTCATTTTGATAGTAGGCTAATATAGACACTTACATCATGTGTTGCCTTCATTATAACACTTATATAAGAGTCTTAAAGTCATTTTAATAGTAGGCTAATATAGACACTTACATCATGTGTTGCCTTCATTATAACACTTATATAAGTCTTTTAAAGTCATTTTGATAGTAGGCTAATATAGACACTTACATCATGTGTTGTCTTTATTATAACACTTATATAAGACTTTTTAAGTCATTTTGATAGTAGGCTAATAGACACTTACATCATGTGTTGTCTTTATTAAAACACTATATAAGACTTTTAAAGTCATTTTGATAGTAAGTTAACATAGCTATACTTTATGTATTGCCTTCATTATAACACTTATATAGGACTTTTAAAATCATTTCGATAGTAGGCTAATAGACACATCATGTGTTGTCTTTATTAAAACACTATATAAGACTTTTAAAGTCATTTTGATAGTAAGTTAACATAGCTATACTTTATGTATTGCCTTCATTATAACACTTATATAAGACTTTTAAAGTCATTTTGATAGTAGGCTAATATAGACACTTACATCATGTGTTGTCTTTATTAAAACACTATATAAGACTTTTAAAGTCATTTTGATAGTAAGTTAACATAGCTATACTTTATGTGCTGCCTTCATTATAACACTTATATTAGACTTTCAAAGTCATTTTGATAGTAGGCTAATATAGACACTTACATCATGTGTTGCCTTCATTATAACACTTATATAAGACTTTTAAAGTCATTTTGATAGTAGGCTAATATAGACACTTACATCATGTGTTGCCTTCATTATAACACTTATATAAGACTTTTAAAGTCATTTTGATAGTAGGCTAATATAGACACTTACATCATGTGTTGCCTTCATTATAACACTTATATAAGACTTTTAAAGTCATTTTGATAGTAGGCTAATATAGACACTTACATCATGTGTTGCCTTCATTATAACACTTATATGAGACTTTTAAAGTCATTTTGATAGTAGGCTAATATAGACACTTACATCATGTGTTGCCTTCATTATAACACTTATATGAGACTTTTAAAGTCATTTTGATAGTAGGCTTATACAGCTAATATAGACACTTACATCACGTGTTGCCTTCATTATAACACTTATATAAGACTTTTAAAGTCATTTTGATAGTAGGCTAATATAGACACTTACATCAAGTGTTGCCTTCATTATAACACTTATATCCATCCATCCATCCATAAGACTTTTAAAGTCATTTTGATAGTAGGCTAATATAGACACTTACATCATGTGTTGCCTTCATTATAACACTTATATAAGACTTTTAAAGTTATTTTGATAGTAGGCTAATATAGACACTTACATCATGTGTTGCCTTCATTATAACACTTATATAAGACTTTTAAAGTCATTTTGATAGTAGGCTAATATAGACACTTACATCATGTGTTGCCTTCATTATAACACTTATATAAGACTTTTAAAGTCATTTTGATAGTAGGCTAATATAGACACTTACATCATGTGTTGCCTTCATTATAACACTTATATGAGACTTTTAAAGTCATTTTGATAGTAGGCTAATATAGACACTTACATCATGTGTTGCCTTCATTATAACACTTATATGAGACTTTTAAAGTCATTTTGATAGTAGGCTTATACAGCTAATATAGACACATCACGTGTTGCCTTCATTATAACACTTATATAAGACTTTTAAAGTCATTTTGATAGTAGGCTAATATAGACACTTACATCAAGTGTTGCCTTCATTATAACACTTATATAAGACTTTTAAAGTCATTTTGATAGTAGGCTAATATAGACACTTACATCATGTGTTGCCTTCATTATAACACTTATATAAGACTTTTAAAGTCATTTTGATAGTAGGCTAATATAGACACTTACATCATGTGTTGTCTTCATTGTAACACTTATATGAGACTATTAAAGTCATTTTGATAGTAGGCTTATACAGCTAATATAGACACTTACATCACGTGTTGCCTTCATTATAACACTTATATAAGACTTTTAAAGTCATTTTGATAGTAGGCTAATATAGACACTTACATCATGTGTTGTCTTCATTGTAACACTTATATAAGACTTTTAATCTTTTGCGGCTGCTGACAGATTTTCGGTCCAATATGGCTCTTTCAGCATTTTGGGCTGCAGACCCCCTGGTACCAAGCCATTAGATCAGGTGACTGATGTGCGTTACCTTCTTCTCACACTCCCTCCATCCTTTTCTTTTTACCACCACCCGCCCTCCTCTTTCATCCTCTTCATTCCTTCTGTCTTCTCTTATCGTAAAAGATATTTCTCCTTCTACTATTCATCCATCCATGTTGGAGCACACTTCGTCTTCATCTCCTCTCTGGCAATAAAACTTAGCTCTGGGTGTGGTGTGTGTGTGTGTGTGTGTGTGTGTGTGTGTGTGTGTGTGTGTGTGTGTGTGTGTGTGTGTGTGTGTGTGTGTAAGAGAAAGTGTGTGAGGGCCATTTAGATGGTGTCACTGTGAAAGAAGTGCGTAATCTGCCTGGATACAGTCACCTGCACACACACACACACTAAGATGATATTAAACACTTAAAGTACATTTTTCTGCTGAGCGTTTTGCACGAGTGTCCTCCAAGTCACATGACCCGCAACCATCACCAATTTAGGGTGAGAGGCCTTTATTTCACGCATTGAAGACTGCGACATTTTTGACGTGTGTGTGTGTGCGTGTGTGTTTTCAACAGCCATTACCTGCAGTGTCATTTTATTACCTCCACCAGGGAGGTATTGACACCTTTATTAATTAATTTTGTGGCTAACAATGCCAGAGACGACCATTTGACGACATTCCCTTGATCACCAATGTGACGACTACGTAATACATCTTCGAAGTGTGTGTGTGTGCGTGTGTGTGTTCTTGTATTTCCACCCTTTTTGAGACATCAACAAGGAAAAGTAGCATCCATATGAGGAGGTGTGAACAAGTGAGGACATAAATCATGACCCCAATACGGAAAACCATAGGGAATGTCTCATTTGCACCCCTGGTGGTGACATATATCAAAATGAGGCTGGTCCCAAAAAGGAAGGATTTTTCAAACTGACTGTGTGTCGGTTTTAAAAGTGCTCCCCCTCTGGTGAACAAATGAAATAACAAGTGTGTGTAAGAAATTGAAATACGCCCCCTTTGGCCAAAGTTACTAAAAATAAATAAAAATGTTTATAGAGACAAGTAAATGTTAAAGATTATCAACCCACCATCCATCAATTTTCCCTTAAAAAACAATTACCAACAAAAAATATAAAATATAACTAAATGCAGTCTTTTTACCACAATGTGTGGACTTTTTTCTTGGAAAATTGGGAACAATTTCATATATATAAAACATTGTAATATTGCAATATTCACACATAAAATTACTACTTTTTTATGTGAAATTATTACCTTTTAATGCCAAATGGTGACATTTGTCCTATTTATTTAATTTTCAATGTTTTTGTTGTTGTTGTAAATTAGGGAAATTTTCAGTAAAATTATTACTTTTGTCATAATTCTGCCAAGTAAAATTGTTGTAAATTAGGGAAATTTTCAGTAAAATTATTACTTTTGTCATAATTCTGCCAGGTAAAATTCCGATTAATATTATGTGTTGGCCCTGTGATGAGGTGGCGACTTGTCCAGGGTGTACCCTGCCTTCCGCCCGATTGTAGCTGAGATAGGCGCCAGCGCCCCCCGCAACCCCGAAAGGGAATAAGCGGTAGAAAATGGATGGATGGATGGATTATAATATTGCCAGAATTTTAAAGTTTTTTTTTTAATCAAATTTTGAGTTTTGTCGAGTAAATTTACGAACCTTTCCTAAAATCGCCAACATTTTTATCTTTTCTGGTAAAATTGCGACAGTTATTCAGTAAAATTCCAGCTTTCATCATAGTATTGCACAAATGTTCAGTTTTTCTTGTAAAATTTTGACTTGCGTTGAGTAAAATTACAACTTTTATTTTTCACAACAAGCTTTTTTATATTTGCAAAGTATGTACAGTATATATTATTTATGTTGTAAATACAAATCTTTGTATTTCTAGAAAGGGTGGTCCTAAAAAGGTAGGCATTTTTCAGAGGTCTCAAGAAGGTAACAAATACAAGTGTGTGTGTGTGTGTGTGTGTGTGTGTGTGTGTGTGTGTGTGTGTGTGTGTGTGTGTGTGTGTGTGTGTGTGTGTGTGTGTGTGTTTTCAACAGCCATTACCTGCAGTGTCATTTTATTACCTCCACCAGGGAGGTATTAAATAAATGATAAATGGGTTGTACTTGTATAGCGCTTTTCTACCTTCAAGGTACTCAAAGCGCTTTGACACTACTTCCACATTTACCCATTCACACACACATTCACACACTGATGGAGGGAGCTGCCATGCAAGGCGCCAACCAGCACCCATCAGGAGCAAGGGTGAAGTGTCTTGCTCAGGACACAACGGACGTGACGAGGATGGTACTAGGTGGGATTTGAACCAGTGACCCTCGGGTTGCGCACGGCCACTCTACCTCTGCGCCACGCCGTCCCGTATTGACACCTTTATTAATTAATTTTGTGACTAACAATGCCAGAGACGACCATTTGACGACATTCCCTTGATCACTAATGTAACGACTACGTAATACAGCTACGAAGTTGTGTGTGTGCGTGTGTGTGTGTGCGTGTGCGTGTGTGTCTGTGTGTTTTCAACAGCCATTACCTGCAGTGTCATTTTATTACCTCCACCAGGGAGGTATTGACACCTTTATCAATTAATTTTGTGGCTAACAATGCCAGAGACGACCATTTGACGACATTCCCTTGATCACTAATGTAACGACTACGTAATACAGCTACGAAGTTGTGTGTGTGCGTGTGTGTGTGTGCGTGTGCGTGTGTGTGTGTGTGTTTTCAACAGCCATTACCTGCAGTGTCATTTTATTACCTCCACCAGGGAGGTATTGACACCTTTATCAATTAATTTTGTGGCTAACAATGCCAGAGACGACCATTTGACGACATTCCCTTGATCACTAATGTAACGACTACGTAATACAGCTACGAAGTTGTGTGTGTGCGTGTGTGTGTGTGCGTGTGCGTGTGTGTGTGCGTGTGTGTGTGTGCGTGTGCGTGTGTGTGTGTGTGTTTTCAACAGCCATTACCTGCAGTGTCATTTTATTACCTCCACCAGGGAGGTATTGACACCTTTATCAATTAATTTTGTGGCTAACAATGCCAGAGACGACCATTTGACGACATTCCCTTGATCACTAATGTAACGACTACGTAATACAGCTACGAAGTGTGTGTGTGTGTGTGTGTGTGTGTGTGTGTGTGTGTGTTCACTACCTCCATAGACCCAGGGTCCAATTTAATGGACATTTGTGTTTTGCATAACAAGAATATTTTTCCCATAAATGCGTAACTACCGAACGAAATAGCCCCAAAAGAAACGTCCACTGCAGAGGACGCTGGTTGTCAGGTGGATGTGGAGGTGGTGCTGTTAAAGGCCTTGGAGGAAGTCCGTCCTTGCTGATAAAACTCTCAATCAGTCAATCAAAACGACATCTACAAAGCAATTAGCTACCTGCTGCCACCTACTGATATGGAAGAGTATTACACGCTTACGATCCGATCCGGTGGCCATGTACTGCTTGCCTGTGTATCGGCTGGGGACATCTCTGTGCTGCTGATCCGCCTCCGCTTGGGATGGTTTCCTGCTGGCTCCGCTGTGAACGGGACTCTCGCTGCTGAGTTGGACCCGCTTTGGACTGGACTCTCGCGACTGTGTTGGATCCATTGTGGATTGAACTTTCACAGTATCATGTTAGACCCGCTCGACATCCATTGCTTTCCTCCTCTCCAAGGTTCTCATAGTCATTATTGTCACCGACGTCCCACTGGGTGTGAGTTTTCCTTGCCCTTATGTGGGCCTACCGAGGATGTCGTGGTGGTTTGTGCAGCCCTTTGAGACACTAGTGATTTAGGGCTATATAAGTAAACATTGATTGATTGATTGATTGATTGATACTCTGCCGAGCTCTAGACAGCACCGACACTCAACAACGTCACTTTATTTGCGGATTATAAATATCCATCCATCCATCCATCCATCTTCTTCCGCTTATCCGAGGTCGGGTTGCGGGGGCAACAGCCTAAGCAGGGAAACCCAGACTTCCCTCTCCCCAGCCACTTCGTCTAGCTCTTCCCGGGGGATCCCGAGGCGTTCCCAGGCCAGCCGGGAGACATAGTCTTCCCAACGTGTCCTGGGTCTTCCCCGTGGCCTCCTACCGGTTGGACGTGCCCTAAACACCTCCCTAGGGAGGCGTTCGGGTGGCATCCTGACCAGATGCCCGAACCACCTCATCTGGCTCCTCTCGATGTGAAGGAGCAGCGGCTTTACTTTGAGTTCCTCCCGGATGGCAGAGCTTCTCACCCTATCTCTAAGGGAGAGACCCAAACTCATTTCGGCCGCTTGTACCCGTGATCTTATCCTTTCGGTCATGACCCAAAGCTCATGACCATAGGTGAGGATGGGAACGTAGATCGACCGGTAAATTGAGAGCTTTGCCTTCCGGCTCAGCTCCTTCTTCACCACAACAGATCGGTACAACGTCCGCATTACTGAAGACGCCGCACCGATCCGCCTGTCGATCTCACGATCCACTCTTCCCTCACTCGTGAACAAGACTCCTAGGTACTTGAACTCCACCACTTGGGGCAGGGTCTCCTCCCCAACCCGGAGATGGCATCAATCAATCAATCAATGTTTATTTATATAGCCCCAAATCACAAATGTCTCAAAGGACTGCACAAATCATTACGACTACAACATCCTCGGAAGAACCCACAAAAGGGCAAGGAAAACTCACACCCAGTGGGCAGGGAGAATTCACATTCAGTGGGACGCCAGTGACAATGCTGACTATGAGAAACCTTGGAGAGGACCTCAGATGTGGGCAACCCCCCCCTATAGGGGACCGAAAGCAATGGATGTCGAGCGGGTCTAACATGATACTGTGAAAGTTCAATCCATAGTGGCTCCAAGACAGCAGTGAGAGTCCCGTCCACAGGAAACCATCTCAAGCGGATCAGCAGCGTAGAGATGTCCCCAACCTATACAGGCGAGCGGTCCATCCTGGGTCCTTGCGACTCTGCTGACAGCTCCCGAACATCCTTCACACGTCATGGCCACCGCGAACTCGTGCTTGGTCATGTTTGAGATGATGTGGCGTAGCAGCAAACTGGCTCCGGAAATATGGACTTTTCCCCGGCATTCCACCCTTTTCCGGGAGAGAACCATGGACTCGGATTTGGAGGTGCTGATTCTCATTCCGGCCGCTTCACACTCGGCTGCGAACCGATCCAGCGAGAGCTGAAGATCGCTGAAGATCCCGGAATGTCAGAGGTTGGTCCGCATTGCTGGATTATAAATACTGGTTTGCAAAAAATATTTTTAACCAAATTAGGTGAAATGACATAATATCTCACGGCACGGTGGTTGAAAAACACTGCTTTTGAGGGCACTCGCAGCCCAACAATGGTTGATGGGAAGTGGAGCCCTGGTGTCAGCCATCATGTCTCCCATACCCCCCCTCTCCTCTCCTCCAGGTGAAATATTGCTCATCTGCACATTTCCGACAAGACCTTCCTCGACGACCTTGAAAAAAAGCGCAATCTTTATGTGCGTGAAGCGTTTTCCGTTACCGCAGTCCGTCCGAGCCGAGAAGATTTAGCGACACAAAGGCGTGATTTCACGCAAGAGAGCACACGCGTGTCCTTGTGACCTGGCATGTTGTGTTTGACATGTGTGTCCTTGTGACCTGGCATGTTGTGTTTGACATCCGTGTCCTTGTGACCTGGCATGTTGTGTTTGACATCCGTGTCCTTGTGACCTGGCATGTTGTGTTTGACATCCGTGTCCTTGTGACCTGGCATGTTGTGTTTGACACGCGTGTCCTTGTGACCTGGCATGTTGTGTTTGACATCCGTGTGCTTGTGACCTGGCATGTTGTGTTTGACATGTGTGTCCTTGTGACCTGGCATGTTGTGTTTGACACGCGTGTCCTTGTGACCTGGCATGTTGTGTTTGACACGTGTGTCCTTGTGACCTGGCATGTTGTGTTTGACATCCGTGTCCTTGTGACCTGGCATGTTGTGTTTGACACGTGTGTCCTTGTGACCTGGCATGTTGTGTTTGACACGTGTGTCCTTGTGACCTGGCATGTTGTGTTTGACACGTGTGTCCTTGTGACCTGGCATGTTGTGTTTGACATCCGTGTCCTTGTGACCTGGCATGTTGTGTTTGACACGTGTGTCCTTGTGACCTGGCATGTTGTGTTTGACATCCGTGTCCTTGTGACCTGGCATGTTGTGTTTGACACGTGTGTCCTTGTGACCTGGCATGTTGTGTTTGACATCCGTGTCCTTGTGACCTGGCATGTTGTGTTTGACATCCGTGTGCTTGTGACCTGGCATGTTGTGTTTGACACGCGTGTCCTTGTGACCTGGCATGTTGTGTTTGACACGCGTGTCCTTGTGACCTGGCATGTTGTGTTTGACACGCGTGTCCTTGTGACCTGGCATGTTGTGTTTGACATCCGTGTCCTTGTGACCTGGCATGTTGTGTTTGACACACGTGTCCTTGTGACCTGGCATGTTGTGTTTGACACGCGTGTCCTTGTGACCTGGCATGTTGTGTTTGACATCCGTGTCCTTGTGACCTGGCATGTTGTGTTTGACACACGTGTCCTTGTGACCTGGCATGTTGTGTTTGACACGCGTGTGCTTGTGACCTGGCATGTTGTGTTTGACATCCGTGTCCTTGTGACCTGGCATGTTGTGTTTGACATCCGTGTCCTTGTGACCTGGCATGTTGTGTTTGACATCCGTGTCCTTGTGACCTGGCATGTTGTGTTTGACATCTGTGTCCTTGTGACCTGGCATGTTGTGTTTGACACGTGTGTCCTTGTGACCTGGCATGTTGTGTTTGACACGCGTGTCCTTGTGACCTGGCATGTTGTGTTTGACACGTGTGTCCTTGTGACCTGGCATGTTGTGTTTGACACGTGTGTCCTTGTGACCTGGCATGTTGTGTTTGACACGTGTGTCCTTGTGACCTGGCATGTTGTGTTTGACATCCGTGTCCTTGTGACCTGGCATGTTGTGTTTGACACGTGTGTCCTTGTGACCTGGCATGTTGTGTTTGACACGTGTGTCCTTGTGACCTGGCATGTTGTGTTTGACACGTGTGTCCTTGTGACCTGGCATGTTGTGTTTGACACGTGTGTCCTTGTGACCTGGCATGTTGTGTTTGACATCCGTGTCCTTGTGACCTGGCATGTTGTGTTTGACACGTGTGTCCTTGTGACCTGGCATGTTGTGTTTGACATCCGTGTCCTTGTTACCTGGCATGTTGTGTTTGACACACGTGTCCTTGTGACCTGGCATGTTGTGTTTGACATCCGTGTCCTTGTGACCTGGCATGTTGTGTTTGACACCCGTGTCCTTGTGACCTGGCATGTTGTGTTTGACACGCGTGTCCTTGTGACCTGGCATGTTGTGTTTGACACGCGTGTCCTTGTGACCTGGCATGTTGTGTTTGACACGCGTGTCCTTGTGACCTGGCATGTTGTGTTTGACACCCGTGTCCTTGTGACCTGGCATGTTGTGTTTGACATCCGTGTGCTTGTGACCTGGCATGTTGTGTTTGACACGCGTGTCCTTGTGACCTGGCATGTTGTGTTTGACACGCGTGTCCTTGTGACCTGGCATGTTGTGTTTGACACGCGTGTTTTCCACTCCCAACATCTCGGAGGAGCCCAGTTTGTTCGGGGAGTGGAACATGCGCCCGTGTATTCCCGTCTGGTATCCGTGTCCGTGACAAACAGACGCATTGTCCCGGCGTGTTCTTGATAAGGGGAAGAAGGTGACTCACTGAGATCAGGTTGCGAGGCCACCCGAGGCTCGGATGTCCAGCGACACATTATGTCCTGGCTTCCTCCTCCTCCTCCTTTTGGACTGCAGCTGTCTTCCTCCGAGACCAGGCAGCGAGAAGCCTTTGTTTTGCCGCAGCGTCGTCTTGTTTTGCCAGCCGGAACGTTGTCCTGTTTGACCGTGGAATCGGGCAAAGAAAAGCCAATACAGAAAGTCAGCTACTTTCATTTCTTCTCCTCGGCTACCACCATCTGATTTTAGACGCTGGGACGTGGGAAGAAGTTATTTTGTCGTGGAATCTCGATTTACCAACTGAAGTGCCTCTTGAGCAGGGTTTTGTCAACGGAAAAGTCCATATGTTGAAGCACATTTCTCCTTTAGAAACAAGTCTATAAGCCGCTACTTTTTTCCTACACTCTGAACCCTGCGGCATATACAAACCCCGTTTCCATATGAGTTGGGAAATGGTGTTAGATGTAAATATAAACAGAATACAATGATTGGCAAATCCTTTTCAACCCATATTCAGTTGAATATGCTACAAAGACAAGATATTTGATGTTCAAACTCATAAACTTTATTATTTTTTTGTAAATAATAATTCGAATTTCATGGCTGCAACACGTGCCAAAGTAGTTGGGAAAGGGCATGTTCACCACTGTCTTACATCACCTTTTCTTTTAACAACACTCAATAAATGTTTGGGAACTGAGGAAACTAATTGTTGAAGCTTTGAAAGTGGAATTCTTTCCCATTCTTGTTTTATGTAGAGCTTCAGTCGTTCAACAGTCCGGGGTCTCCGCTGTCGTATTTTACGCTTCATAATGCGCCACACATTTTCCATGGGAGACAGGTCTGGACTGCAGGCGGGCCAGGAAAGTACCCGCACTGTTTTTTTACGAAGCCACGCTGTTGTAACACGTGCTGAATGTGGCTTGGCAAGTAATAATTAACTGGCCGCAACTCGTGCCAAAGTATTTGGGATGACAGGCTTGCCACTGACAGTTTGTTTGTGTTTTAGTTTTTCCTCTGTGTGTTTAGTACTTCCTGTTTTTAGTTCCTGTCAGCGCTCTTATTTTGTCTGTTTCCTGTTTTTTCCCTGTGCGCTGTTTTCCCCTCAGATGCGGCTGATTGGCACCTGGCCACACCTGGTGTCAATCAGCCTGGTCCCATTTTACCTGCTTTGTTCCTCCAGTCAGTGCTGGATTATTGTCGCTCTTGTCGTTGCTACCTGTCATGTATTATCGCTCTTATCGTTGCTACCTGTCGTGTTGTATCGTGTCTTGTCATTGCAGCGTTGCGGTAAGCTTTATTTGATTGCGATTTTTAGCTTACTGCCTTTTGTTCCCTGCTTCGAAGTTTGTTTTCATATTACATGTACGACTTCTGTTTCCTGCTCGAGACCCGTTAGCTTCCACCCCAGGCCTTTTTGTTTTTGCCAGTTTCCATGCTAAGCTCCGTTTATTTTCTAGTTCCCCTGCTAGCTCTTTTTGTTTGTTATCCACCCACGTGCGCGCTTTCTGTTTGTACCCTTTGTTTGTTTTTGTCATAGTGTTTTACATTAAATCATGTTTTCCTGCAAAATGCCTCCCTCGTTCTCTGCATCTTTGGGTTCGTCAACAACTAACTTTGACATGAGAAAGGGCATGTTCACCACTGTGTTACATCACCTTTTCTTTTAACAACACTCAATAAATGTTTGGGAACTGAGGAAACTAATTGTTGAAGCTTTGAAAGTGGACTTCTTTCCCATTCTTGTTTTATGTAGAGCTTCAGTCGTTCAACAGTCTGGGGTCTTTGCTGTCATATTTTACGCTTCATAATGCACCACACATTTTCCATGGGAGACAGGTCTGGACTGCAGGCGGGCCAGGAAAGTACCCGCACGCTTTTTTCTACAAAACTACACTGTTGTAACACGTGCTGAATGTGACTTGGCATTGTCTTGCTGAAATAAGCAGGGGCGTCCATGAAAAAGACGGCGTTTAGATGGCAGAATATGTTGTTCCAAAACCTGTATGTACCTTTCAGCATTAATGGTGCCTTCACAGATGTGTAAGTTACCCATGCCTTGGGCACTAATGCACCCCCATACCATCACAGATGCTGGCTTTTGAACTTTGCGTCGATAACAGTCTGGATGGTTCGCTTCCCCTTTGGTCCGGATGACACGATGTCAAATATTTCCAAAATCAATGTGGACTCGTCAGACCACAGAACATTTTTCCACCATGCATCAGTCCATCTTAGATGATCTCGGGCCCAGAGAAGCCGGCCGCATTTCTGGATGTTGTTGATAAATGTATTTCGCTTTGCATAGCAGAGCTTTAACTTGCACTTACAGATGTACCGACAAGCTGTATTTAGTGACTGTGGTTTTCGGAAGTGTTCCTGAGCCCATGTGGTGATATCCTTTAGAGATTGATGTCGGTTTTAGATGCAGTGCCGTCTGAGGGATCGAAGGTCACGGTCATTCAATGTTTCCGGCCATGCCGCTTACGTGGAGTGATTTCTCCAGATTCCCTGAACCTTTTGATAATATTATGGAGCGTAGATGTTGAAATCCCTACATTTCTTACAATTCCACTTTGAGAAACGTTCTTAAAGTGTTTTTTATACCCAATCATGTCACCCACCTGTTCCCAATTAGCCTGCACACCTGTGGGATGTTCCAAATAAGTGTTTGTTGAGCATTCTTAAACTTTATCAGTATTTATTGCCACCCTTCCCAACTTCTTTGTCACGTGTTGCTGGCATCAAATTCTAAAGTTAATGATTATTTGCAAAAAAAAAAAAAAACATGTTTATCAGTTTGAACATCAAATATGTTGTCTTTGTAGCATATTCAACTGAATATGGGTTGAACATGCCCTTTCCCAACTACTTTGGCATGTGTTGCAGCCATGAAATTCTAAGTTAATTATTATTTGCAAAACAATAAAATTAAGTTTATCAGTTTGAACATCAAATATGTTGTCTTTGTAGCATATTCAACTGAATATGGGTTGAAAAGGATTTGCAAATCATTGTATTCTGTTTATATTTACATCTAACACAATTTCCCAACTCATATGGAAACGGGGTTTGTAGACCGTACAGTATTTTATACGTCAGTAGTAAAACCTTAAAACATAAACAAATGAGTCATGTGATCAATTTCTTGCTTCAACGTTGACATTTGAGCCGATCGTGATGATGACATCATCACCGAAGCATAGTAATTTCGTTCCAAAGATGTGGTGTAATCTGCCACCAGGGGGCGTTTCAATGAAGGTGCACTAATCTGATTGGCCGACTTGCTGTCGCAGAAATTGGGCGAGATAAAGTAGCGGATTTGGAGTTTCCAAATAAGTGTGGCACGACGCGATTGGCCAAGGAGCTGTCAGGCTGGAATCTGCGTGTCTGCGTGTGTGTGTGTGTGTGTGCGTGTGTGTGTGTGTGTGTGTGTGTGTGTGTGTTGTAGTACACACACTTAATTAGTTCCCTCACACTAACATGTACTGTATATATGTTCAGCCATTAACTTCTCCGCTGACCTTTGACCCGACCCTGGCGATAAGGTTTATGATGTCGTTCAATCCCTTTAAGAGCTTTCCAAACGGCTGAAAAGATGGATTATCAGCAGCGAGCGGTTATGGAGGCGTGGGCGGACTCTTTACGATTGGGGCTACTCACAAACAGATAAACTTGTGTGTTATTTTGCTCCCTTCCATACTTACAAGTAATCCCGAGGTCTCGATTCACGCAAAATCCAACGTTGCCGTGTTCCGATACCTTTGTTGCACGTCTGGTTGCAGGCTCAAACACTTGGCGGGCAAACAAGCACTCAAAGCAGACTTAGTTTCAATGGCGACAAAACAAGCATGCCGAATAGAAAGCGTACAGCAAGGCTCCACTTTTCAAAATGCGCTATATCGATGCTAATTCAATCAATGTTTATTTATATAGCCCTAAATCACGAGTGTCTCAAAGGGCTGCACAAGCCACTACGACATCTTCGGTTCAGAGCCCACATAAGTGCAAGGAAAAACTCACAACCCAGTGGGATGTCAATGTGAATGACTATGAGAAACTTTAGAGAGGACCGCAGATGTGGGTGACACCCCCCCCCCCCCCTCTCCCCACCCTCATCTAGGGGAGACCCGATGGGGGGCCTCCCCTACATGGGGAGACCTCCCATCAGGTCACATTAATATGTTAAATCCAGTGAGTTTAACATATTATTGTGAAAGTCCAGTCCATAGTGGATCTAACATGATATTGTGAAAGTCCAGTCCATAGTGGATCTAACATAATAGTGAGAGTCCAGTCCATAGTGGATCTAACATAATAGTGAGAGTCCAGTCCATAGTGGATCTAACATAATATTGTGAGAGTCCAGTCCATAGTGGATTTAACATAATAGTGAGAGTCCAGTCCATAGTGAATCTAATAGTGAGAGTCCAGTCCATAGTGCATCTAACATAAAAGTGAGAGTCCAGTCCATAGTGGATCTAACATAATAGTGAGAGTCCAGTCCATAGTGGATCTAACATAATAGTGTGAAAGTCCAGTCCATAGTGGATCTAACATAATAGTGAGAGTCCAGTCCATAGTGGATCTAACATAATAGTGAGAGTCCAGTCCATAGTGGATCTAACATAATATTGTGAGAGTCCAGTCCATAGTGGATTTAACATAATAGTGAGAGTCCAGTCCATAGTGAATCTAATAGTGAGAGTCCAGTCCATAGTGGATCTAACATAAAAGTGAGAGTCCAGTCCATAGTGGATCTAACATAATAGTGAGAGTCCAGTCCATAGTGGATCTAACATAATAGTGAGAGTCCAGTCCATAGTGGATCTAACATAATAGTGTGAGAGTCCAGTCCATAGTGGATCTAACATAATAGTCTGAGAGTCCAGTCCATAGTGGATCTAACATAATAGTGAGAGTCCAGTCCATAGTGGATCTAACATAATAGTGAGAGTCCAGTCCATAGTGTATTTAACATAATAGTGTGAGAGTCCAGTCCATAGTGGATCTAACATAATAGTGAGAGTCCAGTCCATAGTGGATCTAACATAATAGTGAGAGTCCAGTCCATAGTGGATCTAACATAATAGTGTGAGAGTCCAGTCCATAGTGGATCTAACATAATAGTCTGAGAGTCCAGTCCATAGTGGATCTAACATAATAGTGAGAGTCCAGTCCATAGTGGATCTAACATAATAGTGAGAGTCCAGTCCATAGTGTATTTAACATAATAGTGTGAGAGTCCAGTCCATAGTGGATCTAACATAATCGTGTGAGAGTCCAGTCCATAGTGGATCTAACATAATCGTGTGAGAGTCCAGTCCATAGTCCAAATGCGCAAGCTCGATGCTAATTCAATCAATAAAATCAATGTTTATTTATATAGCCCTAAATCACAAGTGTCTCAAAGGGCTGCACAAGCCACGACGACATCCTTGGTTGAGAGCCCACATAAGTGCAAGGAAAAATCCCAACCCAGTGGGATGTCAATGAGAATGACTATGAGAAAACTTGGAGAGGACCACAGATGTGTGTGTGTGTGCGTGTGTGTGTGTGTGTGTGTGTGTGTGTGTGTGTGTGTGTGTGTGTGTGTGTGTGTGTGTGTGTGTGTGTGTGTGTGTGTGTGTGTGTGTGTGTGTAAAATAGATGGTACCCATTACCTCGTTGCTTGGCACTCACCATCAAGGGTTGGAATTGGGGGGTTAAATCACCAAAAATGATTCCCGAGCGCAGCCACCGCTGCTGCTCACTGCTCGCCTCGGCTAGAACAAGAGGGTTTCTAGTTTTGTGAAATCAGTGGTACTTAAAATGTTTAACTTTAATTTGGAAACAGCTAAGGTATGTAATAGTTGTTTATAAAATATTTCAGTGTAAATGACTTTCACAACGGAATTATATGTGGTTAATATATGGAAAATACATTTTTCTCCTAAAACGTGGTGAGTGTTGCTTATATCCCGGCGTGCTCTATAGTCCCGAAAGTACGGTATTATAATGCGTGTCATTCTTGGTGCCATCCACGGCACGTGACAGGAAGCGGGGGTGCAGTGTGATGTCACACGGGAATGATGGCGCTGGTTCCCGTTGGTCGCCTCCTAATGAGCTTCTTCCTCAGCGAGACTGATGGCGAGCGTTTGACCTAAATGCCTCAGGAAGGCCTCACGCATCATCAACATGGACGCGTAAAAAGATGGACGACGGGCAAAAGCGAAATCCACGGTCACGTGCTCAGCACGCATCGGAGGGAAGGATAGACGCCGTCTTGGCGCCGCTCCAGTCCGCTTGTTCGCCGTGACGGGCCGCCGGACGCTAATTGCTAATAAAAGCCGTCGTGAACGACACGGCGCTGATGAAATCCTGAAGTTGCGGCGCAGGACTGAGTCCAGTCCATAGTGGATATAACATAATAGTGTGAGTCCAGTCCATAGGGGATCTAACATAATAGTGAGAGTCCAGTCCATAGGGGATCTAACATAATAGTGTGAGTCCAGTCCATAGGGGATCTAACATAATAGTGAGAGTCCAGTCCATAGGGGATCTAACATAATAGTGAGAGTCCAGTCCATAGTGGATCTAACATAATAGTGAGAGTTCAGTCCATAGTGGATCTAACATAATAGTGTGAGAGTCCAGTCCATAGTGGATCTAACATAATAGTGAGAGTCCAGTCCATAGGGGATCTAACATAATAGTGAGAGTCCAGTCCATAGGGGATCTAACATAATAGTGAGAGTCCAGTCCATAGGGGATCTAACATAATAGTGAGAGTCCAGTCCATAGGGGATCTAACATAATAGTGAGAGTCCAGTCCATAGGGGATCTAACATAATAGTGAGAGTCCAGTCCATAGGGGATCTAACATAATAGTGAGAGTCCAGTCCATAGTGGATCTAACATAATAGTGTGAGAGTCCAGTCCATAGTGGATCTAACATAATAGTGTGAGAGTCCAGTCCATAGTGGATCTAACATAATAGTGGGAGAGTCCAGTCCATAGTGGATCTAACATAATAGTGGGAGAGTCCAGTCCATAGTGGATCTAACATAATAGTGGGAGAGTCCAGTCCATAGTGGATCTAACATAATAGTGAGAGTCCAGTCCATTGTGGATGTAACATAATAGTGGGAGAGTCCAGTCCATAGTGGATCTAACATAATAGTGAGAGTCCAGTCCATAGTGTATTTAACATAATAGTGTGAGAGTCCAGTCCATAGTGGATCTAACATAATAGTGAGAGTCCAGTCCATAGTGGATCTAACATAATAGTGTGAGGGTTCAGTCCATAGTGGATCTAACATAATATTGTGAGAGTCCAGTCCATAGTGGATCTAACATAATAGTGTTAGAGGCCAGTCCATAGTCGATCTAACATAATAGTGTGAGAGTCCAGTCCATAGTGGATCTAACATAATAGTGTGAGTCCAGTCCATAGTGGATCTAACATAATAGTGAGAGAGTCCAGTCCATAGTGGATCTAACATAATAGTGAGAGTCCAGTCCATAGTGGATCTAACATAATAGTGAGAGTCCAGTCCATAGTGGATCTAACATAATAGTGAGAGTCCAGTCCATAGGGGATCTAACATAATAGTGAGAGTCCAGTCCATAGTGGATCTAACATAATAGTGAGAGTCCAGTCCATAGGGGATCTAACATAATAGAGGCTGGGGTTGAGGTAGAAACCATTACATTTTGGTGCAGATTCAGTTTTTTAATTGTCTTTTCTTTCTTCGGAACCAATATTTGAAAAACCCGATTCCAGTGCAGATTGACAGATTGCATCCTCTGAGAATTCCAACTCCCTGTGAACAGTTTCCTGTTTGGGCTCAAGCTTGAACTTATTCCTGAGCCCTGAATCGGCTTTCCCTGCTCGATCCCATTACCCGCCAGATCTGCTAGCTCTGCTTCTTTTAGCCCACCGCGGCCGCCGCATCTTGTCTTCACCGTCACCGTCCTCATCATCATCCTCTGTGGCTCTGCCACTCAGGATTGTTCCGCTGCTGTCGACCTCTGTCAAAACTCCTCTCATCAAAATGGAAGGCTTTAGATTTTTCTTAGGAGCATATCAATGATGTTTGCATATGATTTCAGTCTGGACTAAAACTGAAGGATTTGACGCACACTACCAATGTCAGTACACTTAATTAAGCATACTGCCTGGTATAAACTCTCACTATTATGTTCGATCCACTATGGACTGGACTCTCATTATGCTAGATCCACTATGGACTGGACTCTCACTATTATGTTAGATCCTCTATGGACTGGACTCTCACTATTATGTTAGATCCACTATGGACTGGACTCTCACACTATTATGTTAGATCCACTATGGACTGGACTCTCACTATTATATCAGATCCACTATGGACTGGACTCTCACTATTATGTTAGATCCACTATGGACTGGACTCTCACACTATTATGTTAGATTTACTATGGACTGGACTCTCACTATTATGTTAGATCCACTATGGACTGGACTCTCACTATTATGTTAGATCTACTATGGACTGGACTCTCACTATTATGTTAGATCCACTATGGACTGGACTCTCACACTATTATGTTCAATCCACTATGGACTGGACTCTCACTATTATGTTAGATCTACTATGGACTGGACTCTCACACTATTATGTTAGATCCACTATGGACTGGACTCTCACTATTATGTTAGATCCTCTATGGACTGGACTCTCACTATTATGTTAGATCCACTATGGACTGGACTCTCACTATTATGTTCGATCCACTATGGACTGGACTCTCACTATTATGTTAGATCCTCTATGGACTGGACTCTCACACTATTATGTTCAATCCACTATGGACTGGACTCTCACTATTATGTTAGAGCCACTATGGACTGGACTCTCACTATTATGTTCAATCCACTATGGACTGGACTCTCACTATTATGTTAGATCCACTATGGACTGGACTCTCACACTATTATGTTCAATCCACTATGGACTGGACTCTCACTATTATGTTAGATCCACTATGGACTGGACTCTCACTATTATGTTAGATCCACTATGGACTGGACTCTCACTATTATGTTCAATCCACTATGGACTGGACTCTCACTATTATGTTAGATCCACTATGGACTAGACTCTCACACTATTATGTTCAATCCACTATGGACTGGACTCTCACTATTATGTTAGAGCCACTATGGACTGGACTCTCACTATTATGTTAGAGCCACTATGGACTGGACTCTCACTATTATGTTAGATCCACTATGGACTGGACCACTTCTTAATCAGCGTTTGAACACTTCTGATTGGCATTCTCAATTCCTTGGATATCTTTTTATACCCCTCTCCTGTTTAATGCAGATCAATTACCCTTTCTCGCAGATCCTTTGACAATTATTTTACCTTCCCCATGACACACAATCCAGAAACATCTGAGCAGCACTGGATGAAAGATGCAATGGTCTGTCAGAAGCCCAGAAACTCACTGACCTTTTACACACACATTAATTACAAACAGGCAGGTCACAGGTGAGGATTGGAACCTTGATTAGCCGTTCAAACTCGTTTGTGTCAACTTTTGTGCATGTTATCAGATCAAAGTCACTGGGGTATGTAACCTTTTCATCAGGGTCATTTGGGTACTTTCTTGTGTCATTTTGATTTAAAAATAGTAAACACAGTTGTTTGCCAATACATAGTTTTACACAACCATTAAAGATGAGTGGAAAAGATACTTTGTTAGGCTTTTATTTTGACGGCTCTTTCACCTTCAGAGTCCGAGTAATACAATATCTACAATTACAAAAACTGTCGGCGAAAAAGGTTCCGAAAAAACAGAACAACCGAGAATCACTCCTAAAAGGGAGAACAACACAAAAACAAAGACAAACCTGTATGATCAGTGCCAGAGCTTGGTCCACGTTGCCGGCAGTAAGTTGGACCCGTTTCCAGTGAGGGTTGGACTACGCCAAGGCTGCCCTTTGTCACCGATTCTGTTCATAACTTTTATGGACAGAATTTGTAGGCGGAGTCAGGGCATTGAGGGGATCTGGTTTGGTGGCCGCAGGATTAGGTCTCTGCTTTTTGCAGATGATGTGGTCCTGATGGCTTCATCTGACCGGGATCTTCAGCTCTCGCTGGATCGGTTCGCAGCTAAGTGTGAAGCGACTGGGATGAGAATCAGCACCTCCAAGTCCGAGTCCATGGTTCTCGCCCGGAAAAGGGTGTAGTGCCATCTCCGGGTTGGGGAGGAGACCCTGCCCCAAGTGGAGGAGTTCAAGTACCTAGGAGTCTTGTTCACGAGTGAGGGAAGAGTGGATCGTGAGATCGACAGGCGGATCGGTGCGGCGTCTTCAGTAATGCGGACGTTGTACCGATCCGTTGTGGTGAAGAAGGAGCTGAGCCGTAAGGCAAAGCTCTCAATTTACCGGTCGATCTACGTTCCCATCCTCACCTATGGTCATGAGCTTTGGGTCATGACCGAAAAGACAAGTACACAGGTACAAGCGGCCGAAATGAGTTTCCTCCGTCGGGTGAGAAGCTCCTCCATCCGGGAGGAACTCAAAGTAAAGACGGTGCTCCCTCGTATCGAGAGGAGCCAGATGAGGTGGTTCGGGCATCTGGTCAGGATGCCACCCGAACGCCTCCCTAGGGAGGTGTTTAGGGCACGTCCAACCGGTAGGAGGCTACGGGGAAGACCCAGGACACGTTGGGAAGACTACGTCTCCCGGCTGGCCTGGGAACGCCTCGGGATCCCCCATGAAGAGCTAGACGAAGTGGCTGCTGCCCTGGCGACCTGACCTCGGATAAGCGGAAGAAGATGGATGGATGGATGGCTGGAAAGACAAACTATAATTTGCGCCGTATCTGCTATTAACATAAAGCGCTCCAACAGGAGGAAGAAAACAATGACTATGAACATTTCTACACTTAATCTTAATCTAATAAAGGTTAACATGGATGAAGTACTGACTGTCCAGAGTCGAGACCCAGGATGGACCGCTCGTCGGGACCCAGGACGGACCGCTCGCCTGTATCGGTTGGGGACATCTCTACGCTGCTGATCCGCTTGAGATGGTTTCCTGTGGACGGGACTCTCACTGCTGTCTTGGATCCACTATGGATTGAACTTTCACAGTATCATGTTAGACCCGCTCGACATCCATTGCTTTCGGTCCCCTAGAGGGGGGGGGGGGTTGCCCACATCTGAGGTCCTCTCCAAGGTTTCTCATAGTCAGCATTGTCACTGGCGTCCCACTGAATGTGAATTCTCCCTGCCCACTGGGTGTGAGTTTTCCTTGCCCTTTTGTGGGTTCTTCCGAGGATGTTGTAGTCGTAATGATTTGTGCAGTCCTTTGAGACATTTGTGATTTGGGGCTATATAAATAAACATTGATTGATTGATAACAAAAAAGTCACTGAAAATTTTGAGGAAAGAAAGAATCGTAGGAAAAATGTATAACTCACCATTTTGGTTGAAAAAAACTAAATAATAAAAATCACTCTACTGAGGAGGAGAAAAGTCAAACTCAAAATAGCATTTCAGGATTCAGGAATATAAATGTGGGACGAGGCAAGGCACGGACATGGACGCAAGGCAGGCAGGAACGCTCGGGACAATCTGGCACAGAACAAGGGGAGGCGTGGGCTTATATGACACATGAGGGTAATGGGAAACAGGTGGAAACAATCAGGGGTCAGGGATGACGTCAGAACTGATGACACAAGAGGAGTCACTTTTCAAAATAAAACATTCGCAAGACAAAAGAAACCAAGACAAGGCATCCTTCACCGCGGTGTGAAAGCAAATGTGTTTATCTAGCTATTCTATTTATTGGTTTTCTTGTGTATATTGAAACTTGAAAAATAAAGCGGCCGCCAACGAGCTGAGGAAACGGAAGGCATCTCTCTGGCTAATAAACACGCGCCGGCTGCCTACGTAATAAGAGACCCTGGCTGCCAATTCATTCTCCCATCCACTGACATAAATCACTTTAGCCGTCATGCGGAAACCACGCTGCGTGAGGTCAGCACACACACACACACACACACACACACACACACTTGCATCATCAGAGCCGCCGTCTGATTGGATGTGATTGATTCCCAGCTAATCCTCAGTGGCTCGCATCACGGAGCGTTAAAAGTGGGCGTGTGTGTGCGAGAGGTCATCTGTGTGTGGCAGATGCTCCTCAAGTCAGATGCAGCTTGTGAAGAACAAACCAGGGGACCTGCGCAGGAGCTAAAAATAGAACACCACACACACACACACACACATA
>NC_084639.1:3227575-3242575 GCF_033978795.1 Nerophis ophidion | reverse complement strand
GACTGAGTCAAGACTTAAACGCCTTTGAAAGATCACCACTACAGAGTTAATTTCTAAACCATATTAGAAATGGAGAGTCCAGAACTGAACCCAATGGGAACAGACCGCCACAAAATCCAATCTATGAACTCATTAAGAGAATGCCACCACAGAGTCCACACCTAGTCCCCATTGAGATGACCACCACAGACTATTGACATGACGCTCATGAGGGAATAGACCAGTAGTGAGTCTAGACATGAGCCATATCCATACCTGACAATACTGAGTCAAGACCTAAATGCCTTTGATAGAAAACCACTAAAGACTCCATATCTGTACCCTATAAGGAATGGAGAGTCCAGAACTGAAAACAATGGAAACATATCAAGGTCCAAACCTGAAACTCATTAATTACCCCCCACCGAGTCCAAACATAACCCCCAGTGAGAAAGACAACCACAGAGTCCACACCTGAACCTCATTGAGAGTAGACCACCACATTGTTTCCATCTAAACACCGCTGAGTAAGACCACCAGAAAGTGTGAACCTGAATTTCATCGGGAGTAGACCAATACAATCAATCAATCAATCAATGTTTACTTATATAGCCCTAAATCACTAGTGTCTCAAAGGGCTGCACAAACCACAACGACATCCTCGGTAGGCCCACATAAGGGCAAGGAAAACTCACACCCAGTGGGACGTCGGTGACAATAATGACCCAGTGGGACGTCGGTGACAATGATGATTATGAGAACCTTAGAGAGGAGGAAAGCAATGGATGTCGAGCGGGTCTAACATGATACTGTGAAAGTTCAATCCATAATGGATCCAACACAGTCGCGAGAGTCCAGTCCAAAGCGGGTCCAACTCAGCAGCGAGAGTCCCGTTCACAGCGGAGCCAGCAGGAAACCATCCCAAGCGGAGGCGGATCAGCAGCGCAGAAATGTCCCCAGCCGATACACAGGCAAGCAGTACATGGCCACCGGATCGGACCGGACCCCCTCCACAGGGGAGAGTGGGACATAGAAGAAAAAGAAAAGAAACAGCAGATCAACTGGTCTAAAAAGGGAGTCTATTTAAAGGCTAGAGTATACAAATGAGTTTTAAGGTGAGACTTAAATGCTTCTACTGAGGTGGCATCTCGAACTGTTACCGGGAGGGCATTCCAGAGTACTGGAGCCCGAACGGAAAACGCTCTATAGCCCGCAGACTTTTTTTGGGCTTTGGGAATCACTAACAATCCTTTGAAGGCAGATTTCTTGCCGGGACATATGGTACAATACAATCGGCAAGATAGGATGGAGCTAGACCGTGTAGTATTTTATACGTAAGTAGTAAAACCTTAAAGTCACATCTTAAGTGCACAGGAAGCCAGTGCAGGTGAGCCAGTACAGGCGTAATGTGATCAAACTTTCTTGTTCTTGTACAGAGTCCGGACCAGAACTGTATTAAGACCACCAGTGTTGCCATAGTAGCAACGTTCTCCTTTTAGTCCTTTCAGTAACGAGGCTGCTCATGATGCACACATCTCAATAATCCTGATCGTGCTTAGTCTAAAGTACTTCCTGTCAAAGTGACCGCCAAGAAAGAAGTAATTAGTAAAATTGTGGGGTGGATGGCCCTGGTGGGTCCCTCCAGCCTGGCACCCTGCCCTTTATCTTCATGAACGTGTGAGACTAAGAGGTGATCACCATCCTTCCGGGCGTTGCCTCATCACCATCTCTCAGCTCCACGACGGCGTCCATGATGTGTCACCTTCACTTGCACCGCCTACCGCGTCCTGGTTCAAGGCGTCCATTTGGACCCTCCCGCGTTCCAAGACCCATCTGTTATCTGAGGAAAGCGCGACACTTAGCACTCATTTTTATTTCCTCTGCCACGTCCGGAACGAAAGCACTCATGTGCTCGTCGTTCCTCGTCTGGATGCCAGCTTACTTTAATTGATCCTCAGACGGGAAACTCCATTAAGGACGGTAAAGATATGATGTAGTAGTCCTGATAAAAAAATAAAAAATACTGTAAAATTCTTACGAGGCATGTAAAAAAAAAAAAGTTAATGGCTTGGTTCCACATGTCAGGTTCTTGTCTTGTGGTCTCATCCTATAAAAACACTGATTTACTGCCATCCTCCATACTTAGTGTTTGACTACTTTTACTGCCATCCTCCATACTTAGTGTTTGACTACTTCTCACAGGTGGTCGCAGGTCTCTGATTTATTTGGCTTACTTTTGACAGAACCATGGATGTATTATTGGAGCAAAATTATTTGCCAACATGTATCTCAATCTGTGTGCATCACGTGCGTGTGTACTAATGTATATCAAAGTGCGTACTTGTGCTTTAGATCCGTGTGTTTTAGATCTTTGTGTTTTAGATCTGTGTGTTTTTGACCCGTGTGTTTAAGATCTGTGTTTTAGATCCACGTGCATGTGTTTTAGATCCGTGTGTTTGAGATCCCCGTACATGTTTTTGGATCCACGTACGTGTTTTATATCCGCGTACATGTGTTTTCGATCCGTGTGTTTTAGATCCACGTACATGTGTTTTAGATCCCTGTGTTTTAGATCCGCGTACATGTGTTTTAGATCCGTGTACGTGTGTTTTAGATCCATGTACTTTTGTTTTAGATCCGTGTACTAGTGTTTTAGATCGGCATACGTGTGTTTTAGATCTGTGTGTTTTAGATGCACGTACATGTGTTTTAGATCCGTGTACATGTGTTTTAGATCGGCATACGTGTGTTTTAGATCTGTGTGTTTTGGATCCACGTATATGTGTTTTAGATCTGTGTTTTAGAGCCACATATCTGTGTTTTAGATCTGCGTACGTGTGTTTTAGATCCGCATACGTGTGTTTTAGATCCACGTACATGTGTTTTATATCCGCGTACATGTGTTTTAGATCCACGTACATGTGTTTTAGATCCACGTACGTGTTTTATATCCGCGTACGTGTTTTATATCCGCGTACATGTGTTTTAGATCCACGTACGTGTTTTATATCCGCGTACATGTGTTTTAGATCCACGTACATGTGTTTTGGATCCACGTACGTGTTTTATATCCGCGTACATGTGTTTTAGATCCACGTACATGTGTTTTAGATCCACGTACGTGTTTTATATCCGCGTACATGTGTTTTAGATCCACGTACGTGTTTTATATCCGCGTACATGTGTTTTAGATCCACGTACATGTGTTTTGGATCCACGTACGTGTTTTATATCCGCGTACATGTGTTTTAGATCCACGTACGTGTTTTATATCCGCGTACATGTGTTTTAGATCCACGTACATGTGTTTTGGATCCACGTACGTGTTTTATATCCACGTACATGTGTTTTAGATCCACGTACGTGTTTTATATCCGCGTACATGTGTTTTAGATCCACGTACGTGTTTTATATCCGCGTACATGTGTTTTAGATCCACGTACATGTGTTTTGGATCCACGTACGTGTTTTATATCCGCGTACATGTGTTTTAGATCCACGTACGTGTTTTATATCCGCGTACATGTGTTTTAGATCCACGTACATGTGTTTTGGATCCACGTACGTGTTTTATATCCGCGTACATGTGTTTTAGATCCACGTACGTGTTTTATATCCGCGTACATGTGTTTTAGATCCACGTACGTGTTTTATATCCGCGTACATGTGTTTTAGATCCACGTACATGTGTTTTGGATCCACGTACGTGTTTTATATCCGCGTACATGTGTTTTAGATCCACGTACGTGTTTTATATCCGCGTACATGTGTTTTAGATCCACGTACGTGTTTTATATCCGCGTACATGTGTTTTAGATCCACGTACATGTGTTTTGGATCCACGTACGTGTTTTATATCCGCGTACATGTGTTTTAGATCCACGTACGTGTTTTATATCCGCGTACATGTGTTTTAGATCCACGTACGTGTTTTATATCCGCGTACATGTGTTTTAGATCCACGTACATGTGTTTTAGATCCACGTACGTGTTTTATATCCGCGTACATGTGTTTTAGATCCACGTACGTGTTTTATATCCGCGTACATGTGTTTTAGATCCACGTACATGTGTTTTGGATCCACGTACGTGTTTTATATCCACGTACATGTGTTTTAGATCCACGTACGTGTTTTATATCCGCGTACATGTGTTTTAGATCCACGTACGTGTGTTTTAGATCCACGTACGTGTGTTTTAGATCCACGTACGTGTTTTATATCCGCGTACATGTGTTTTCAATCCCTGTGTTTTAGATCCGTGTACGTGTGTTTTCGATCCCTGTGTTTTAGATCCACGTACATGTGTTTTAGATCCGTGTACGTGTGTTTTAGATCCATGTACTTTTGTTTTAGATCCATGTACTAGTGTTTTAGATCCGTGTACATGTGTTTTAGATCGGCATACGTGTGTTTTAGATCTGTGTGTTTTTGACCCGTGTGTTTAAGATCTGTGTTTTAGATCCACGTGCATGTGTTTTAGATCCGTGTGTTTGAGATCCCCGTACATGTTTTTGGATCCACGTACGTGTTTTATATCCGCGTACATGTGTTTTCGATCCCTGTGTTTTAGATCCACGTACGTGTGTTTTAGATCCATGTACTTTTGTTTTAGATCCATGTACTAGTGTTTTAGATCCGTGTACTAGTGTTTTAGATCCGTGTACGTGTGTTTTAGATCCGTGTACGTGTGTTTTAGATCCATGTACTTTTGTTTTAGATCCGTGTGCATGTGTTTTAGATCGGCATACGTGTGTTTTAGATTTGTGGGTTTTGGATCCACGTATATGTGTTTTAGATCTGTGTTTTAGAGCCACATATCTGTGTTTTAGAGCCACATATCTGTGTTTTAGATCTGCGTACGTGTGTTTTAGTTCTGCATACGTGTGTCTTAGATCCGCATACGTGTGCTTTAGATCCGCATACGTGTGTTTTAGATCCACGTACGTGTGTTTTAGATCCGCATACGTGTGTTTTAGATCCGCATACGTGTGTTTTAGATCCACGTACGTGTGTTTTAGATCCGCATACGTGTGTTTTAGATCCGCATACGTGTGTTTTAGATCCGCATACGTGTGTTTTAGATCCACGTACGTGTGTTTTAGATCCATGTACGTGTGTTTTAGATCCACGTACGTGTGTTTTAGATCCGCATACATGTGCTTTAGATCCGCATACGTGTATTTTAGATCCACGTACGTGTGTTTTAGATCCGCATACGTGTGTTTTAGATCCACGTACGTGTGTTTTAGATCCGCATACATGTGTTTTAGATCCGCATACGTGTGCTTTAGATCCACGTACGTGTGTTTTAGATCCGCATACGTGTGTTTTAGATCCACGTACGTGTGCTTTAGATCCGCATACATGTGCTTTAGATCCGCATACGTGTATTTTAGATCCACGTACGTGTGTCTTAGATCCGCATACGTGTGTTTTAGATCCACGTACGTGTGTTTTAGATCCGCATACATGTGCTTTAGATCCGCATACGTGTATTTTAGATCCACGTACGTGTGTTTTAGATCCGCATACGTGTGTTTTAGATCCACGTACGTGTGTTTTAGATCCGCATACGTGTGTTTTAGATCCACGTACGTGTGTTTTAGATCCGCATACGTGTGTTTTAGATCCGCATACGTGTGTTTTAGATCCACGTACGTGTGTTTTAGATCCGCATACGTGTGTTTTAGATCCACGTACGTGTGTTTTAGATCCGCATACGTGTGTTTTAGATCCACGTAAGTGTGTTTTAGATCCGCGTAAGTGTGTTTTAGATCCACGTACGTGTGTTTTAAATCTCTGTGTTTTAGATTCACGTGCATGTTTTAGATCTGTGTTTTAGATCAGCGTATCTGTGTTTCAGATTCATGTGTTTTAGATCCGCGTACGTGTGTTTTGGATCCACGTATATGTGTTTTAGATCTGTGTTTTAGATCCACATATCTGTGTTTTAGATCTGCGTACGTGTGTTTTAGTTCCGCATACATGTGTCTTAAATCCACGTACATGTGTTTTAGATCCCCGTACGTGTGTTTTAAATCTCTGTGTTTTAGATCCACGTGCATGTTTTAGATCTGTGTTTTAGATCAGCGTATCTGTGTTTTAGATCCATTTGTTTTAGATCCACGTACATGTGTTTTAGATTCGCGTATCTGTGTTTTAGATCTGTGTACGTGTGTTTTAGATTCACGTATGTGTTTTGGATCAGTATACTTGTTATTTAGATCCGTGTAAGTGTGTTTTAGATCCGCACATGTGTCTTAGATCCTTGTACGTGTGTTTTAGATCTGTGTTTTAGAACCGCGTATGTGTTTTAGATCTGTTTGTGTTTTAGATCCACGTACGTGTGTTTTAGGTCAGCATATCTGTGTTTTAGATCTGTCAACGTGTGTTTTACGTCTGCGTAGGTGTGTTTTAGATCTGTGTATGTGTGTTTTAGATCTGTGTATGTGTGTTTTAGATCTGTGTATCTGTTATAGATCCGTGTACGTGTGTTTTAGATCTGCGTACGTGTGTTTTAGATCCGCGTACGTGTGTTTTAGATCCACGTATGCGTGTTTTAGATCCGTGCATGAGTGTTTTAGATCCTCGTACATGTTTAAATTTCACGTACGTGTGTCTTAGATCCATGTACGTGTCTTTCAGATCTGTTTTAGAGCTGCATATCTGTGTTTTAGAGCCGTGAAAGTGTGTTTTAGATGCGCATACGTGTGTTTTAGATCCCTGTGTTTTAGATTCGCGTTTTCTAGATCCATGTATGTGTGTTTTGGATCCGGATACGTGTGTTTTAGATCCCTGTGTTTTAGATTCGCGTTTTTTAGATCCATGTATGTGTGTTTTAGATCCGGATACGTGTGTTTTAGATCCCTGTGTTTTAGATCCCTGTGTTTTAGATCCGGATACGTGTGTTTTAGATCCCCGTGTTTTAGATCCCTGTGTTTTAGAGCCGTGAAAGTGTGTTTTAGATCCGGATACGTGTGTTTTAGATCCCTGTGTTTTAGATTCGCGTTTTTTAGATCCATGTATGTGTGTTTTAGATCCGGATACATGTGTTTTAGATCCCTGTGTTTTAGATTCGCGTTTTTTAGATCCATGTATGTGTGTTTTAGATCCGGATACGTGTGTTTTAGATCCCTGTGTTTTAGATCTGGGTGTTTTAGAGCCGCCTACGTGTGTTTTAGATCCACATATCTGTGTTTTAGATCCGTGTACGTGTGTTTTGGATCTGCATATGTGTTTTTTAGATCCACATACGTGTGTCTTAGATCTGTGTATGAGACGCCGCGTATCTGTGTTTTAGATCCACGTACATGTTTTAGATCCATGTACATGTGTTTTAGATCCGCTTGTGTGTGTTTTAGATCTGTGTACGTGCGTTTTAGATCTGTTTACGTGTCTTTTAGATCTGTGTACATGTTTTAGATCCCCGTATGTGTATTTTGGATCCGTGTGGCTGTGTTTTAGATCTGTGTACGTATGATTTGGATTCGTGTACGTGTGTTTCAGATCTTCGTATCTGTGTTTTAGATCCGTGTACGTGCGTTTTAGATCCATGTACGTGTGTTTTAAAACCGCTTATCTGTGTTCTGGATCCACGTATTTGTGGTTTAAAACCGTGTATCTGTGTTTTAGATCCGCGTACGTGTTTTAGATCCGCGTACGTGTTTTAGATCCGTGTACGTGCGTTTTAGATCCATGTACGTGTGTTTTAAAACCGCTTATCTGTGTTCTAGATCCACGTATTTGTGGTTTAAAACCGTGTATCTGTGTTTTAGATCCGCATACGTGTTTTAGATCCGCGTACGTGTTTTAGATCCGTGTACGTGCGTTTTAGATCCATGTACGTGTGTTTTAAAACCGCTTATCTGTGTTCTAGATCCACGTATTTGTGGTTTAAAACCGTGTATCTGTGTTCTAAATCCACGTATTTGTGGTTTAAAACCGTGTATCTGTGTTTTAGATCCGCATACGTGTTTTAGATCCGCGTACGTGTTTTAGATCCGTGTACGTGCGTTTTAGATCCATGTACGTGTGTTTTAAAACCGCTTATCTGTGTTCTAGATCCACGTATTTGTGGTTTAAAACCGTGTATCTGTGTTCTAGATCCACGTATTTGTGGTTTAAAACCGTGTATCTGTGTTTTAGATCCGCATACGTGTTTTAGATCCGCGTACGTGTTTTAGATCCGTGTACGTGCGTTTTAGATCCATGTACGTGTGTTTTAAAACCGCTTATCTGTGTTCTAGATCCACGTATTTGTGGTTTAAAACCATGTATCTGTGTTTTAGATCCGTGTACGTGCGTTTTAGATCCATGTACGTGTGTTTTAAAACCGCTTATCTGTGTTCTAGATCCACGTATTTGTGGTTTAAAACCGTGTATCTGTGTTCTAGATCCACGTATTTGTGGTTTAAAACCGTGTATCTGTGTTTTAGATCCGCATACGTGTTTTAGATCCTTGTACATGCGTTTTAGATCCATGTACGTGTGTTTTAAAACCGCTTATCTGTGTTCTAGATCCACGTATTTGTGATTTAAAACCGTGTATCTGTGTTTTAGATCCGCATACGTGTTTTAGATCCATGTACGTGCGTTTTAGATCCATGTACGTGTGTTTTAAAACCGCTTATCTGTGTTCTAGATCCACGTATTTGTGGTTTAAAACCGTGTATCTGTGTTCTAGATCCACGTATTTGTGGTTTAAAACCGTGTATCTGTGTTCTAGATCCACGTATTTGTGGTTTAAAACCGTGTATCTGTGTTTTAGATCCGCGTACGTGTTTTAGATCCGTGTACGTGCGTTTTAGATCCATGTACGTGTGTTTTAAAACCGCTTATCTGTGTTCTAGATCCACGTATTTGTGGTTTAAAACCGTGTATCTGTGTTTTGGATCCGCATACGTGTTTTAGATCCGCGTACGTGTTTTAGATCCGTGTACGTGCGTTTTAGATCCATGTACGTGTGTTTTAAAACCGCTTATCTGTGTTCTAGATCCACGTATTTGTGGTTTAAAACCATGTATCTGTGTTTTAGATCCGTGTACGTGCGTTTTAGATCCATGTACGTGTGTTTTAAAACCGCTTATCTGTGTTCTAGATCCACGTATTTGTGGTTTAAAACCGTGTATCTGTGTTTTAGATCCGCGTACGTGTTTTAGATCCGTGTACGTGCGTTTTAGATCCATGTACGTGTGTTTTAAAACCGCTTATCTGTGTTCTAGATCCACGTATTTGTGGTTTAAAACCATGTATCTGTGTTTTAGATCCGTGTACGTGCGTTTTAGATCCATGTACGTGTGTTTTAAAACCGCTTATCTGTGTTCTAGATCCACGTATTTGTGGTTTAAAACCGTGTATCTGTGTTTTAGATCCGCATACGTGTTTTAGATCCTTGTACGTGCGTTTTAGATCCATGTCCGTGTGTTTTAAAACCGCTTATCTGTGTTCTAGATCCACGTATTTGTGGTTTAAAACCGTGTATCTGTGTTTTAGATCCGCATACGTGTTTTAGATCCGCATACGTGTTTTAGATCCGTGTACGTGTTTTAGATCCGCATACGTGTTTTAGATCCGCGTACGTGTTTTAGATCCGCGTACGTGTTTTAGATCCGCGTACATGTTGAGTGCCTTTTAAGAGCACTCAACGTGGTCATCCTCCCCATTTCAATTCACGCATGTCACTTGTCATGAATGAGCAAAAAGAGCAAAAAAAAGTGAGCCGCGGTCCTTTTGAAAAGCCGTTCAAGTGCAGCCCTGACCTCGGCAATGCTGCAGTTGAGTCCTGCTCCAGTTGTCCAAGTCATCTCACGCCTTGATTAAGGTCACGTGACTCACAACACGGCTAAACCTAAGCGTTCGTCTTCCACGGGGAGGCTGACCTTGTATGGCACTCGGCTGCCCGAAAGGAAGGCTCGGCGTCACATGACTGAGCCTCGCAGCCACTGGCCGGCTTGCCGCAACGGATTGGATTTCTCCGCGCCGATCGATAAAAACTGGCTTTAATGGAGAGGGCTCATCAGGGTGAAGGGCACGTTGTGTTTGCACGCCCGGCGTAGAAAAGCAGCCATTTTTTCCATCAAAAATAATCCATACTGACTTTTTCGGTGACATTTACGCGTTTGTCGGTGAGAAAGAGGCTGTTGGAACTGTTGCAATGGCTTTAGTTGCTATAAATTATTACATAACTCGCTTTTTAACTTTTAAAGGGGACCTGTGATGCAAAACCAACTAACACGGGGGTCTCAAACGTACGACCCGAGGGCCGGATCAGGCCCGCGAGCAAGTTTTATCCAGCCCGCGGGATGAGTTTGGTCATTTTGTTATTTGGCCTGTCGCCACCATGACGTCTCCATCTCATAGGCAATAGACTACAGACTGCGGTGAAGTAGGCCGGCTTCGTCGCGTGAAGAAGCCTATAATTTGTGGTCGTGTTTTCCGCTCCCTATGCTGAATGGCAATATACAATAAATATGTCGATATTTTTTCCGTAAAGTAAAAACAAAACACAAAACAGTCCTAGTTACCTGTGATACTAAGTATGTCATTATTTTGACTTAGTAAATATTGACTTACTACGACAAAATAATGACTTAAGTCAAATTAATGACTTACTGTAAATAAGTGTTTGCAATAAGTGTTTGAAAAAAAAAAAGTTAAAAGTGGGGCCACATGCTGACATATGTTCAACTCATCATGCTTAATGTATTACAGCATTTGGGAAGCCTGTAGTTGATTTTTGTTATGTAAATGTTATATTTTTATCAACCTGTGTTAGCAGGGACCCTGCCATTCAAAACCAGGCTGCTACATTACTAATCATTAATGTAACTATAGATGAAAGAATAGTACAATAGCAATAGGAGAGCGTATTCATCCATGAACACCATGGAGTTCATGTAGGCTTTATAATGCAATTACATTATTATATCAACTATCAGAGACAGAAACTCTTCATTTAACATAATGTCCTTTTTTGCTGCTTCAACATAGCTCAATCAACACTGAAAAAGGTCAAGTGAAATAACTTAGTTTTAAACTGTAAGTCAATAATGCTTGTATTTCTCTCAGACAGACAGGGCTTTGGTGTCCGTAACACACACACACACACACACACCTCACAGTGCGCCAACGTTACGCTAAAGCTAATTAGCCTTCACCTCAAGGACTGCGAGCGAGCTGAGCTGCCGCTTATGTTTCTAGGACGTCAACGGGCTCATAGTGATGCTACTAGTAGTTGACTGGGAGGTGTTTATTATAATTTGGGGAGAGTCCGCTGCATTGTGCTCACCTGCTAAACAGCTATCTGCTAACCCCCACTATCTCTCCTCTCTGCCTGCCTGAGCATTGACTCCATGCGCTCTGTATACTGACGACTGATTGGCTGTAACAGTTCTGAATACTCACTGCTGATTGGCTGTTACATGCGCCCTGAATATCAATCAATCAATGTTTATTTATATAGCCCCAAATCACAAATGTCTCAAAGGACTGCACAAATCATTACGACTACAACATCCTCGGACGAACCCACAAAAGGGCAAGGAAAACTCACACCCAGTGGGCAGGGAGAATTCACATTCAGTGGGACGCCAGCGACAATGCTGACTATGAGAAACCTTGGAGAGGACCTCAGATGTGGGCAACCCCCCCCCCCTCTAGGGGACCGAAAGCAATGGATGTCGAGCGGGTCTAACATGATACTGTGAAAGTTCAATCCATAGTGGCTCCAAGACAGCAGTGAGAGTCCCGTCCACAGGAAACCATCTCAAGCGGATCAGCAGCGTAGAGATGTCCCCAACCGATACAGGCGAGCGGTCCATCCTGGTTCCCGACGAGCGGTCCATCCTGGGTCTCGACTCTGGACAGTCAGTACTTCATCCATGGTCATCGGACCGGACCCCCTCCACAAGGGAGGGGGGGACATAGGAGAAAGAAAAGAAGCGGCAGATCAACTGGTCTAAAAAGGAGGTCTATTTAAAGGCTAGAGTATACAGATGAGTTTTAAGATGAGACTTAAATGCTTCTACTGAGGTACCATCTCGAACTGTTACCGGGAGGACATTCCAGAGTACTGGAGCCCGAACGGAAAACGCTCTATAGCCTGCAGACCGATACAGGCGAGCGGTCCATCCTGGGTCCCGACGAGCGGTCCATCCTGGGTCTCGACTCTGGACTCTACAACCCGTGACGTCACGCGCACATCGTCTGCTACTTCTGGTACAGGCAAGGCTGTTTTTATTAGGGACCAAAAGTTGCGAACTTAATATGCACTGCTGATTGGCTGTTACCGCTCTGCGTCTAACCAATCGGATGGTTCTGTGGTTGGGACAGATCATTACCCTCATGAATAGAGTATCGGCCAATTGGACACCGGAAGGAAAGCCAATATTGAACATCTTTGCCGAAATCATTAACTGAACACTTTCTATTTCCATTACGAAATAGTTTTGAAGTCGTAACGTTCCCGGAACGGACCGCGTCCCATCTCAGAGGTTCCACAGTCCACTGGTCATGAGCTCGGGTTTTTAATTTGTGGAGCTAATGTCAGGGAGGTGATGTTTCATCCGCTTCCAAGGGGAACAAAATGTGCCACAGTTGTTCAGGCGTAGGTTTGGCAGGTACCAAATGTTAAAGCCTTGGCGGAGGTCCTTGTGGGTGACGGGTTCTTTTTTAGGGACCTTTGCTGGCTCGCACTACCGCTCCAATGAACGCAACAATGCCAAGTACCTTTATTCGGCGTCGTCTCCGACGCTGCAAGAGCGCCCCCACCAACGAGGCGTTCAATTTTAGAGGTGTGTTATGCACTTGCTGCAGATGCCGGCCTTTCCACAACGACTGGCTTGTTGTAGCGCTGCGAGCCCTCCCACGTGCAGCCTCGCTAAAAATAGCCGGGCTTTCATGCAAGATTGTCCCGGCAGGCTCCTCGTGACGTTCTTTCCACTGTCGCTACTACGGCAGAGATTGGCCACAAATGGAAGTTTTTTTTGTGTCCTCCACTCTTAACACGCTAAAGAGTATCCAGGGTGCACATTTCAAAGAGGCCGGGGTTAAAGTGCATGAGTGTGTGCACTTCCGTACTCGCACTTTTTGAATGCAGTCGGTACTCCGAACGTTGAGTACTGTTGTGATGGATTGGAACCATCCTCAGGCATTGGGTAGGAACTGACTCAAGTGGTTGAAATTTACCATTACAATGGAGAGAATAGAAGAAGTAACTGATAGTATTGGATTCGGGACTCCAAGCCCTCGTTTATCGATACTAAGCCTTTAGTTTTGTACGGACGCAGGCGGACCAAGAACCGCAGATTGTTGACCAAAAAGCTGACCAACACGCCGGACTGTAGTCAGTTGGAAGCATGTCTTAATGAAATTAAACAATGGATGTCCGCTAACTTTTTGCAACTTAATGCCAAAAAAACGGAAATGCTGATTATCGGTCCTGCTAGACACCGACCTCTATTTAATAATACAACTCTAACATTTGACAACCAAATAATAAAACAAGGTGACTCTGTAAAAAATCTGGGTATTATCTTCGACCCAACTCTCTCCTTTGAGTCACACATTAAAAGCGTTACTAAAACGGCCTTCTTTCATCTCCGTAATATCGCTAAAATTCGCTCCATTTTGTCCACTAAAGACGCCGAGATCATTATCCATGCGTTTGTTACGTCTCGTCTCGATTACTGTAACGTATTATTTTCAGGTCTCCCCATGTCTAGCATTAAAAGATTACAGTTGGTACAAAATGCGGCTGCTAGACTTTTGACAAGAACAAGAAAGTTTGATCACATTACGCCTGTACTGTATATACCTTTATATACATATATACATACATATATACCTGTACTGGCTCACCTGCACTGGCTTCCTGTGCACTTAAGATGTGACTTTAAGGTTTTACTACTTACGTATAAAATACTACACGGTCTAGCTCCATCCTATCTTGCCGATTGTATTGTACCGTATGTCCCAGCAAGAAATCTGCGTTCAAAAGACTCCGGCTTATTAGTGATTCCTAGAGCTCAAAAAAAGTCTGCGGGCTATAGAGCGTTTTCCGTTCGGGCTCCAGTACTCTGGAATGCCCTCCCGGTAACAGTTCGAGATGCTACCTCAGTAGAAGCATTTAAGTCTCATCTTAAAACTCATCTGTATACTCTAGCCTTTAAATAGACCTCCTTTTTAGACCAGTTGATCTGCCGCTTCTTTTCTTTCTCCTATGTCCCCCCCTCCCTTGTGGAGGGGGTCCGGTCCGATGACCATGGATGAAGTACTGACTGTCCAGAGTCGAGACCCAGGATGGACCGCTCGTCGGGACCCAGGATGGACCGCTCGCCTGTATCGGTTGGGGACATCTCTACGCTGCTGATCCGCTTGAGATGGTTTCCTGTGGACGGGACTCTCACTGCTGTCTTGGAGCCACTATGGATTGAACTTTCACAGTATCATGTTAGACCCGCTCGACATCCATTGCTTTCGGTCCCCTAGAGGGGGGGGGGTTGCCCACATCTGCGGTCCTCTCCAAGGTTTCTCATAGTCAGCATTGTCACTGGCGTCCCACTGAATGTGAATTCTCCCTGCCCACTGGGTGTGAGTTTTCCTTGCCCTTTTGTGGGTTCTTCCGAGGATGTTGTAGTCGTAATGATTTGTGCAGTCCTTTGAGACATTTGTGATTTGGGGCTATATAAATAAACATTGATTGATTGATTGACCCCCGTCCTAGGTATGAGCTCCACTAGGCTAACCACAAAGTATACTGAGGGAAGTATTTAATTTGAGACCTTCATCCTATTCTCCAACAATCCATTTTCTACCGCTTGTCCCTCTTGGGGTCGTGGGTGGTGCCGGAGCCTATCTCAGCTGCATTCGGGCGGAAGGCGGCGTACACCCTGAACAAGTCGCCACCTCAGGGCCAACACACATAGATAGACAACATTCACACACTGGGAGGTGGGAGGAAGCCCGAATATTCGGAGGGAACCCACGCAGTCACGGGTAGAACATGCGAACTCCACACAGA
>NC_084639.1:3210075-3222575 GCF_033978795.1 Nerophis ophidion | reverse complement strand
TTATTTGTTTTTGTTTCAATCATTACATACCTTTTTACCTTCACGCTGCCTCCCGCTGTGGTCTGCATATTGGGATCACAACAAACTATCCTCGTCTCACCCGACACATTCCGACTTTTACAAAGCAAATAACTACCTGCTGCCACCTACTGGCATGGAGTATTACGTGGTTACCCTGCCGAGTTTTACACTGCACATACTATTGTGCCGCGGCACAGTGGTTTAAAAACACCTAACATCCTGTAATTTGATTTTGATGTTATTTTTTCATCTTGATAGATTGAAAATGAACACCAATGAGTTGACGGATGAACATTATCAAATCATTTATTCAGTAATTATAGATAACAACAAATAAAGGTAGAATGCTATTAAAAAAAAAACAACAGCATTATGATTTATACATTTCCAGAATGTTTTTTTTTCTATTTTTACACAATTTTTATGTTATTTTTAAGTTATCGAGCAGTTGGGGATTAATGGTTAGAGTGTCCGCCCTGAGATCGGTAGGTTGTGAGTTCAAACCCCGGCCGAGTCATACCAAAGACTACAAAAATGGGACCAATTACCTCCCTGCTTGGCACTCAGCATGAAAGGTCGGAATTAAGGGTTAAATCAACAAAAATGATTCCCGGGCGCGGCCACCGCTGCTGCTCACTGCTCCCCTCCCCTCCCAGGGGGCGATCAAGGGTGATGGGTCAAATGCAGAGAATAATTTCGCCACACCTGGTGTGTGTGTGACAATCATTGGTACTTTAACTTTTAAAATGATTCCCGGGCACGACCAACCTCTGCTGCTCACTGCTCCCCTCACCTCCCAGTGGGTGATCAAGGGTGATGGGTCAAATGCAGAGAATAATTTCCCCACACCTAGTGTGTGTGTGACAATCATTGGTACTTTAATTTTAACTTTTGAAATGATTCCCGGGCGCGGCCACCTGTGCTGCTCACTGCTCCCCTCACCTCCCAGTGGGGTGATCAAGGGTGATGGGTCAAATGCAGAGAATAATTTCCCCACACCTAGTGTGTGTGTGACAATCATTGGTACTTTAATTTTAACTTTTGAAATGATTCCCGGGCGCGGCCACCTGTGTGACTCACTGCTCCCCTCACCTCCCAGTGGGGTGATCAAGGGTGATGGGTCAAATGGAGAGACCTATTTCCCCACACCTAGTGTGTGTGTGTGTGTGTGTGTGACAATCATTGGTACTTTAATTTTAACTTTTAAAATGATTCCCGGGCGCGGCCACCTGTGCTGCTCACTGCTCCCCTCACCTCCCAGTGGGGTGATCAAGGGTGATGGGTCAAATAGAGAGAACTATTTCGCCACACCTAGTGTGTGTGTGTGTGTGTGTGTGTGTGTGTGTGTGTGACAATCATTGGTACTTTAATTTTAACTTTTAAAGTGATTACCGGGCGCGGCCACCTGTGCTGCTCACTGCTCCCCTCACCTCCCAGTGGGGTAATCAAGGGTGATGGGTCAAATAGAGAGAACTATTTCGCCACACCTAGTGTGTGTGTGTGTGTGTGTGTGTGTGTGTGTGTGACAATCATTGGTACTTTAATTTTAACTTTTAAAATGATTCCCGGGCGCGGCCACCTCTGCTGCTCACTGCTCCCCTCACCTCCCAGTGGGGTGATCAAGGGTGATGGGTCAAATGGAGAGACCTATTTCCCCACACCTAGTGTGTGTGTGTGTGTGTGTGTGTGTGTGTGACAATCATTGGTACTTTAATTTTAACTTTTAAAATGATTCCCGGGCGCGGCCACCTGTGCTGCTCACTGCTCCCCTCACCTCCCAGGGGGTGATCAAGGGTGATGGGTCAAATGCAGAGAATAATTTCCCCACACCTAGTGTGTGTGTGACAATCATTGGTACTTTAATTTTAACTTTTGAAATGATTCCCGGGCGCGGCCACCTGTGCTGCTCACTGCTCCCCTCACCTCCCAGTGGGGTGATCAAGGGTGATGGGTCAAATGCAGAGAATAATTTCCCCACACCTAGTGTGTGTGTGACAATCATTGGTACTTTAATTTTAACTTTTGAAATGATTCCCGGGCGCGGCCACCTGTGTGACTCACTGCTCCCCTCACCTCCCAGTGGGGTGATCAAGGGTGATGGGTCAAATGGAGAGACCTATTTCCCCACACCTAGTGTGTGTGTGTGTGTGTGTGTGACAATCATTGGTACTTTAATTTTAACTTTTAAAATGATTCCCGGGCGCGGCCACCTGTGCTGCTCACTGCTCCCCTCACCTCCCAGTGGGGTGATCAAGGGTGATGGGTCAAATAGAGAGAACTATTTCGCCACACCTAGTGTGTGTGTGTGTGTGTGTGTGTGTGTGTGTGTGTGTGTGTGTGTGTGACAATCATTGGTACTTTAATTTTAACTTTTAAAGTGATTACCGGGCGCGGCCACCTGTGCTGCTCACTGCTCCCCTCACCTCCCAGTGGGGTAATCAAGGGTGATGGGTCAAATAGAGAGAACTATTTCGCCACACCTAGTGTGTGTGTGTGTGTGTGTGTGACAATCATTGGTACTTTAATTTTAACTTTTAAAATGATTCCCGGGCGCGGCCACCTGTGCTGCTCACTGCTCCCCTCACCTCCCAGTGGGGTGATCAAGGGTGATGGGTCAAATGGAGAGACCTATTTCCCCACACCTAGTGTGTGTGTGTGTGTGTGTGTGTGTGACAATCATTGGTACTTTAATTTGAACTTTTAAAATGATTCCCGGGCGCGGCCACCTGTGCTGCTCGCTGCTCCCCTCACCTCCCAGTGGGGTGATCAAGGGTGATGGGTCAAATGGAGAGACCTATTTCCCCACACCTAGTGTGTGTGTGTGTGTGTGACAATCATTGGTACTTTAATTTTAACTTTTAAAATGATTCCCGGGCGCGGCCACCTGTGCTGCTCACTGCTCCCCTCACCTCCCAGTGGGGTGATCAAGGGTGATGGGTCAAATGGAGAGACCTATTTCCCCACACCTAGTGTGTGTGTGTGTGTGTGTGACAATCATTGGTACTTTAATTTGAACTTTTAAAATGATTCCCGGGCCCGGCCACCTGTGTGGCTCACTGCTCCCCTCACCTCCCAGTGGGGTGATCAAGGGTGATGGGTCAAATGGAGAGACCTATTTCCCGACACCTAGTGTGTGTGTGTGTGTGTGTGACAATCATTGGTACTTTAATTTTAACTTTTAAAATGATTCCCGGGCGCGGCCACCTGTGCTGCTCACTGCTCCCCTCACCTCCCAGGGGGCGATCAAGGGTGATGGGTCAAATAGAGAGAACTATTTCGCCACACCTAGTGTGTGTGTGTGTGTGTGTGTGTGTGTGACAATCATTGGTACTTTAATTTTAACTTTTAAAGTGATTACCGGGCGCGGCCACCTGTGCTGCTCACTGCTCCCCTCACCTCCCAGTGGGGTAATCAAGGGTGATGGGTCGAATAGAGAGAACTATTTCGCCACACCTAGTGTGTGTGTGTGTGTGTGTGTGTGTGACAATCATTGGTACTTTAATTTTAACTTTTAAAATGATTCCCGGGCGCGGCCACCTGTGCTGCTCGCTGCTCCCCTCACCTCCCAGTGGGGTGATCAAGGGTGATGGGTCAAATGGAGAGACCTATTTCCCCACACCTAGTGTGTGTGTGTGTGTGACAATCATTGGTACTTTAATTTTAACTTTTAAAATGATTACCGGGCGCGGCCACCTGTGCTGCTCACTGCTCCCCTCACCTCCCAGTGGGGTCATCAAGGGTGATGGGTCAAATGCAGAGAACTATTTCGCCACACCTAGTGTGTGCGTGACAATCATTGGTACTTTAACTTCTTTTTTTTTTTAAGTGGATAGTGCACCCCCTCGAATTTGTCACGTTTCATGTGTCAGGTAAACTGTGCCTAATAGAGCCATATGAATCCACTTTCCACTGTGCCTACCAAATGAGCTGGCATGCTAACAGGTATTATTCATCAAGTAACAACATATTTGACACTGAGGTCCATACCTGCACAATGAGCATGTTAATATCAGAATGCTCACTACTATGAAGCGGGCCATTAAAAAATGAGCTACGGGCCGCAAATGGTCCCCGGGTTGCACTTCGGACAATCCTGGACAATCTTCCACAGCCTGCCCTGGTGTTCCAGTGCCTAATGAAGCGGCGATTAGAGCAACTATCAGTCAGAGGTCATAGGTCACTACCACTGTGACAGAGGCGCCTCCCGCTGGATCCGCCCCGGTCACGCTGCAGCCTTCATCGTTATTCTGCGGGGCTCTCCGCTGCGGAGGCGACGTCACATCCATCCTCGGCATGTGCGCGGACATGTGTTTATTGACGGAATGCGGGCGAGACGTCCGTCAAGGCGTCGCTCCGGGGTCTTATTGGACGAGGCGGAACATGAGCAAACTGGGGAATTTGGTGCTGATTGCGCAGGATGGAGAGGAGCGAGGGAAGGGATGCTGAGGGAAGGAGATAGGAAGCATGTGAAGGGCGCATGTGAGCGGGATGTGATCAGCATGCTAATATCCACACACACACACACACACTGGTTATCATTTGGAATGGGGACCAAGTTGTTGTTCAGGACTTGTGGGGACCACCCTTTCTACATGTTGTGGAGGCATAAAAAAAGTAGGTCAAATGTCCACTGCCCAGTTAGCTCATACACGTCTTTAAATCTCTGGATTGATGAAGTAATGTGCTGATCATTCTTACTGGGGACCCTGGGGAAAAAAGAGTTACTGTGGTTCACGGGGACCAAATTTAAATAATTTTGCATAATTCACACAAATTTGTACGTGACTACTGAGGAACGTTTAATTAAAAAAAATTAACTAAATATGACAGGATCCTCAGAATACAGCACTACAGCTGTCCTCTTATAGGAAGTTTCACCACTTAGATATTGAAGCAAATCCTGCATCTTTTGTGACATTACTGAAAACTGCTATTTAACAGTCATGAAGCTGTCTGCAACTCCAACTACCCAGGGTTTCCCTCAGCGCCACTGCCTAAACTATAGTCTTAAAACAAAACAAAACAAATTATTTAATAATTTTATTTACATATTTGTTTATTTTTAAAACCTTATGAAAGACATTAAATCGACTTTCACCAAACTGGGAAAAAAACAACCTGTCAATTGTTACCAGTAAATTAATTCATCTAGTTATTTTTTTAAATTTTATGTATAGATGTCATAATTTGTGTAATTAGCTAAATTTATTAATTTGATTATTTAATATATTTATTTACATATTTGTTTATTTTCAAAACCTTAGAAAAGACATTAAATCGACTTACACCAAACGGGGAAAAAAATGTCGAATTTTAATTGTTACCAGTTAATTAATTCATTTAATTAATTCATTTTTTTAATAAATGTCATAATTTGTGTAATTAGCTAAATTTATTAATTTAATTATTTAATAATTGTATTTACATATTTGTTTATTTTTAAAACCTTATGAAACACATTAAATCGACTTTCACCAAACTGGGAAAAAAACAGCGTGTCAAATTGTTATTGTTACCAGTAAATTAATTCATTTAGTTAATTATTTTTATTTTTATTAAAAATTCATAATTTGTGTAATTAGCCAGATTTATTAATTTAATTATTTAATATATTTATTTACATATTTGTTTATTTTTAAAACCTTATGAAACACATTAAATCGACTTTCACCAAACTGGGAAAAAAACAGCGTGTCAAATTTTTATTGTTACCAGTAAATTAATTCATCTAGTTAATTCTTTTTATTTTATTTATAAATATCATAATTTGTGTAACTAGCTAAATTTATTAATTTAATTATTTAATAAATTTTTCACATATTTATTTATTTTCAAAACCTTATGAAAGACATTAAATTGACTTTCACCAAACTGGGGAAAAAAACCCTGTCGAATTTTAATTGTTACCAGTTAATTAATTCATCTAATTAATTCATTTTTTTATTTATGAATGTCATATTTTGTGTAATTAGCTATATTTATTGATTTAATTATTTCATAAATGTATTTACATCTTTGTTTATTTTTAAAACCTTATGAAAGATAATAAATCGACTTTCACTAAACGGGGAAAAAAACTGTCGAATTTTAATTGTTACCAGTTAATTAATTCATTTAATTAATTCATTTTTTTTGTATAAATGTCATAATTTGTGTAATTAGCTAAATTTATTAATCTAATTATTTAATAATTGTATTTACATATTTGTTTATTTTTAAAACCTTATGAAACACATTAAATCGACTTGCACCAAACTGGGAAAAAAACAACGTGTCAAATTTTAATTGTTACCAGTAAATTAATTCACCCAGTTAATTATTTTTATTTTATTTGTAAATGTCGAAATTTGTGTAATTAGACAGATTTACTAATTTAATTATTTAATATATTTATTCACATATTTGTTTATTTTCAAAACCTTAGGAAATACATTAAATTTGACTTACACCAAACTGGGGGGGGGGAAAACCTGTCGAATTTTAATTATTACCAATAAATTAATTCATCTAGTTAATTATTTTTATTTTATTTATAAATGTCATAATTTGTGTAATTAGCTAAATTTATTGATTTAATTATTTAATATATTTATTTACTTATTTGTTTATTTTCAAAACCTTAGGAAAGACATTAAATCGACTTTCACCAAACTGGGTAAAAAAAACCTGTCGAATTTTAATTGTTACCAGTTAATTAATTCTTTTTTTTTAATTATTTCTAAATGTCATATTTTGTGTAATTAGCTAAATCTATTAATTTGATTATTTCATAATTTTATTTACATATTTGTTTATTTTTAAAACCTTATGAAAGACAATACATTGACTTTCACTAAACAGGGGGGGAAAAACTGTCGAATTTTAATTGTTACCAGTTAATTAATTCATATTTTTTATAAATGTCATAATTTGTGTAATTAGCTAAATTTATTAATGTAATTATTAAATCATTTTATTTACATATTTGCTTATTTTTAAGACCTTCTGAAAGAAATTAAATGGACTTTCACCAAACTGTGGGGAAAAAACCTGTAGACCTTTCATTGTTAGCAGTTACTTAAATTAATCATTTTTTATTTATTCGTTAATTTGCTAAAAAAAAATGTTGTCCTGTAAATTAAACATGATGAGTTGAGCATATGTCAGCCTGTGGCCCCAATTTTCTCTTTTTTTCAAACGCTTATTTACAGTCAGTCATTAATTTGACTTGGTCATTATTTTGTCTTAGTAAGTTAATATTTACTAAGTCAAAATAATAAAATGCTTAGTATTTTAGGTAACTAGGACTGTTTTGTGTTTTGTTTTTACTTTACGGAAACGATATTGAGATATGTATCGTATATCGCCACTCAGCGTATGGAGCGGAGAACACAACCAAAAATTGTAGGTTTCTTCATGCGACGAAGCCGGCCTACTTCACCACAGTCTCTAGTCTATTGCCCCCCCCAGGCTGTGGTGAGATGGAGTCGTGAAGGTGGCGACAGGCCAAATTACACTGTTCCCCGTCCGTCCGCCTGTCCCCTCGGAGCAGGGGTCGGGAACCTTTTTGGCTGAGAGAGCCAAAAAGCCAAATATTTTAAAATGTATTTCCGTAAGAGCCATACAATATTTTTTTTAACACTGAACACAACTAAACGCGTGCATTTTTAAGTAAGACCAACATTTCTAGAGTATAATAGGTCTCTTATTCTTTGTAATAACATTGTTATTCTGAAGAATAACAAGAACTGTGGAGGGGGGCGTGGCCTGCCGGCCTGCAGTGAACTGGGGTGTTGCCAGGACCGGCCTCTGAATAAGCGACAGGTGCGTAGACGGCCCACCTGGGCCTTGTTATCTAATCACCTGTCGCTCTGTTGTAAGCAGCAGCCAGGAGGAGAGACGGGGTTGGGGCTGGAGCCAGAGCGCGAGCGAAAACGAAAGAGAAAAAGACAATTGCTGGAAAGCAATTGAGAGACTTATTGAAAAATAAAACAATATTGTAACCCTGAAACAGACACTCATGTTGGTGCTTGGTGGTCTACAGAACCCCCAGGAGGGCAAGCCCCACACTAACAAATAATAAATAAATAACTTCTTACCATTAACACAACTTCTTGAACCGGTGCGGTAGAAAACTGATGGATGGATTAAAAATGCATGAGAATGTTTTATATATTGAACATTATTTTTAACACTGTGATTACAAGTGAATTTATTCATTACTTATCGTGGTAAGCAATGCCAGCTCAGATTTATCTGAGAGCCAGATGCAGTCCTCAAAAGAGCCACATCTGGCTCTAGAGCCATAGGTTCCCTACCCCTACCTTGGAGAGACACCACCTTCACTAACACATTTTCTGGGGGAAAACACTGCCAACTACCCTATATAGAAGAATGGAAAATTCTGAATGTGAATCATACTTTAAGGTAATAATGTTTTATAATTCCAGTACTCTGGAATGCCCTCCCGGTAACAGTTCGAGATGCTACCTCAGTAGAAGCATTTAAGTCTCATCTTAAAACTCATCTGTATACTCTAGCCTTTAAATAGACCTCCTTTTTAGACCAGTTGATCTGCCGCTTCTTTTCTTTCTCCTATGTCCCCCCCTCCCTTGTGGAGGGGGTCCGGTCCGATGACCATGGATGAAGTACTGACTGTCCAGAGTCGAGACCCAGGATGGACCGCTCGTCGGGACCCTGGATGGACCGCTCGCCTGTATCGGTTGGGGACATCTCTACGCTGCTGATCCGCTTGAGATGGTTTCCTGTGGACGGGACTCTCACTGCTGTCTTGGAGCCACTATGGATTGAACTTTCACAGTATCATGTTAGACCCGCTCGACATCCATTGCTTTCGGTCCCCTAGAGGGGGGGGGGGGTTGCCCACATCTGAGGTCCTCTCCAAGGTTTCTCATAGTCAGCATTGTCGCTGGTGTCCCACTGAATGTGAATTCTCCCTGCCCACTGGGTGTGAGTTTTCCTTGCCCTTTTGTGGGTTCTTCCGAGGATGTTGTAGTCGTAATGATTTGTACAGTCCTTTGAGACATTTGTGATTTGGGGCTATATAAATAAACATTGATTGATTGATTGATATAATCCTGCTGTATAAAAATGTCATCCTAAGGAACACTAAACCAGATATAGTTTTCGGAAAAAATATATTCGTTTTAACTAAGGATGGATACCATACAGAATCACAGTACTATTAATAGAGCCCGATGAGGGGGCTGCTGTGCAAATGTCTCACACTCCAACTAACCGGTAAACATGTTTTATGGGCCAAAGCTTAAAAAAAACACTTAGGCATCTTTAGAATGGATCTGACTATCCGTTAACAAGGTTTCCCTTTAGGAGACCTGTTCTTTGGTCCCCTTAAGGGTGACTGTGTAAACATGTCCCCATTAAGTCAGCATTGCCAGAACACACACACACACACACACACACACCAACAGCTGGAAGCAGTGGGAGGGTCTCATGGAGGACATCCTCCCTCCTCCTCCTGCTCCATCCTTTCCATCAAGTCACGACTACATTGTCACCTTTGACCTCCTCCAGCATCCGCTCGTCTGATTGGCTCCGCCCACACCTCACGCCGCATAAACCCAAATTGCCGCCGTTGACCCAAATAAACACACGCATATATTTATTCAAATGGAGTTAAACCTCAAAGACATGGCCGGCGGCAATTAGGATGCTAATCCATAATCCATGAATCAGCATCGAGAAGGCAAATAAACACGTTTAACGAGCGGGGCTGACATTGACGGAGCGTCCATGGCTCCTTTTTTTTTTTTTAATCCAAGTGCATAAAGCGCTTTAGTCAAATCATAAACGTGGAAAACACATCCTCCTGTACGCTGATTAACATTTAGAGTTAAAGGCCTACTGAAAGCCACTACTAGCGACCACGCAGTCTGATAGTTTATATATCAATGATGAAATATTAACACTGCAACACATGCCAATACGGCCGCTTTAGTTTACTAAATTGCAATTTTAAATTTCGCGCCTGAAAACGTCTCAGTATGATGACGCCTGTGCGTGACGTCACGGATTGTAGAAGACATTTTGTTCCAGCTTCGTAGGCCAGCTATTAATCGTCTGTTTTCATCGCAAAATTCCACAGTAATCTGGACATCCGTGTTGGTTAATCTTTTGCAATTTGTTCAATGAACAATGGAGACATCAAAGAAGAAAGCTGTAGGTGGGAAGCGGTATGTTGCGGCCGGCTTTAGCAACACAAACACAGCCGGTGTTTCATTGTTTACATTCCCGAAAGATCAATCAATCAATCAATGTTTATTTATATAGCCCCAAATCACAAATGTCTCAAAGGACTGCACAAATCATTACGACTACAACATCCTCGGAAGAACCCACAAAAGGGCAAGGAAAACTCACACCCAGTGGGCAGGGAGAATTCACATTCAGTGGGACGCCAGCGACAATGCTGACTATGAGAAACCTTGGAGAGGACCTCAGATGTGGGCAACCCCCCCCCCCCCTCTAGGGGACCGAAAGCAATGGATGTCGAGCGGGTCTAACATGATACTGTGAAAGTTCAATCCATAGTGGCTCCAAGACAGCAGTGAGAGTCCCGTCCACAGGAAACCATCTCAAGCGGATCAGCAGCGTAGAGATGTCCCCAACCGATACAGGCGAGCGGTCCATCCTGGGTCCCGACGAGCGGTCCATCCTGGGTCTCGACTCTGGACAGTCAGTACTTCATCCATGGTCATCGGACCGGACCCCCTCCACAAGGGAGGGGGGGACATAGGAGAAAGAAAAGAAGCGGCAGATCAACTGGTCTAAAAAGGAGGTCTATTTAAAGGCTAGAGTATACAGATGAGTTTTAAGATGAGACTTAAGATGACAGTCAAGCTTTACTATGGAACAGGGATGTCAAGCGAACACGGTTGGATTGGACTACACACACAAAGTACAGTGTATTATGTGTATTAATAAAAGACATTTTGCCATTCTGTATTCTGAAGGCGATCTATGTCGTGTGCTACTCCAGCATCAATATCAGCAGCGTCCTCCTGACCGTCACCGTCAGCGTCGGGTTCAAAGCGGTATGGTTCTATCCCTTGTTGCGATTGGGCCTTGCCGAGTGGTCCTGCCACCCCCACGGCTGCCACGGTGCCTCTCACAGCATCTTCCATATCTGAATCACTCCCACTTCCCTCTAGTCTTTTTTTTTTGTAGTCCTTCACTCTAACTTTCCTCATCTTTCATCCTCGCTCAAATTAATGGGGAAATTGTCGCTTTCTCGGTCCGAATCGCTCTTGCTGCTGGTGGCCATGATTGTAAACAATGTTCAGATGTGAGGAGCTCCACATTCCGTGACGTCACGCGCACATCGTCTGCTACTTCCGGTACAGGCAAGGCTGTTTTATTAGGCGGCATAGCTCGGTTGGTAGAGCGGCCGTGCCAGCAACTTGAGGGTTGCAGGTTCGATTCCCGCTTCCGCCATCCTAGTCACTGCCGTTGTGTCCTTGGGCAAGACACTTTACCCACCCACACTGGTTTAAATGTAACTTAGATATTTGGTTTCGCTATGTAAAGCGCTTTGAGTCACTGGAGAAAAGTGCTACATAAATATAATTCACTTCACTTCACTTCACTAGCAACCAAAAGTTGCCAACTTTATCGTGGATGTTCTCTACTAAATCCTTTCAGCAAAAATATGGCAATATCGCGAAATGATCAAGTATGACACATAGAATGGACCTGCTATCCCCGTTTAAATAAGAACATCTCATCTCAGTAGGCCTTTAATGTACCAATGATTGTCACACACACACACACACACACACACACACACACACACACACACACACACACACACACTAATCGTGGTGAAATTTCTCCTCTGCATTTGACCCATCACCCTTGTTCACCCCTTTGGAGATGAGGGGAGTAGTGGGCAGCAGCGGTGGCCGCGCCCGGGAATTATTTTTGGTGATTTAACCCCCAATTCAAACCCCGCATTCAAATACGACCTCAGATCAGACGAGGCTACCCACTGAACTTAAGTGAAGTGAAGTGAATTATATTTATATAGCGCTTTTCTCAAGTGACTCAAAGCACTTTACATTGTGAAACCCAATATCTAAGTTACATTTAAACCAGTGTGGGTGGCACCGGGAGCAGGTGGGTAAAGTGTCTTGCCCAAGGACACAACGGCAGTGACTAGGATGGCGGAAGTGGGAATCGAACCTGCAACCCTCAAGTTGCTGACACGGCCGCTCTACCAACCGAGCTATGCCGCCTAATAAAACAGCCTTGCCTGTACCGGAAGTAGCAGACGATGTGCGCGTGACGTCACGGAATGTGGAGCTCCTCACATCTGAACATTGTTTACAATCATGGCCACCTGCAGCAAGAGCGATTCGGACCGAGAAAGCGACAATTTCCCCATTAATTTGAGCGAGGATGAAAGATGAGGAAAGTTAGAGTGAAGGACTAGAAAAAAAAAAAGACTAGAGGGAAGTGGG